>NC_011684.1:300000-482891 GCF_000150955.2 Phaeodactylum tricornutum CCAP 1055/1
GCCAAGCCCAACTCCGACTTGGCCGGCTCCTTCACTTGCCAGTAAGCCCCACTGACAGGATGTTTCCGTTTCTCCGCAACAGACTCGAGAATGCGCATGGCTTCCGCGCGGCTCGATGCAATCGACTCGTGAGCTATCAAGAGCTCGTCGACTACACGTTCTTTTGAATTGAGTGTACTATTGTGTACAAATTTCGCAATAGTGCGTAGTACATCTTGTGAATCATTTTCAACAGACTTGAGATCCTCTAGTCCAAGCTTATCGAGTACTTCACCTTTTACCTCCCAATAGATGCCCTTTACAGGGTGCTTCTTTTTGTCGGCCATGGACTCGAGCACTCGCAATGCATGAGCACGGCTGCTAGTGACGCTTTCATGCGCCTTTCGAAGCTCGTCGACGACCTTGTCTTTCGATGCAAGGGTGCAATTGTGGACAAACTTGGCAACGGTCTTGAAATCGTCCTCGGACATTTCCTGACTTCCCGGTGCCTTGTTACTAGCTTCGGCAGGAGAAGCATCGGAGAAGCTTTCGTCGATCAACTCGGGGGGAAACGCGTCCAAAAATAAATCGCAATCATATAGAACCAATGCCTTATGAGATGCTAAAATACGAGAGGCCTGCCGAACATCCAAGCCCTGAACGCATTTAGCAGCGCAGGAGACATGGGCGTCAACGATAGGTTTGCCATCTCTCGGCGCGATGACATGTACGATTTGTTCCTTCTGTTTCGGACTATCGGCAGCAGCCAAGGCTTTTATACGAAGCCTTCTCGTTTCATCGTCTAATTCGTCATCGATTTCATCGTCGGCAGCCAACCAGCCGTCTTCGTCGTCTCCTGCGGCTTCTTCTTCCTCTTTGTCTTCTTCATCATCGTCTCCCTCGCCGTTCTCCAAATCTTCTCCGATTTCGTCGTCACCTTCTTCCCATTCCGCCTCACTATCGTAGTCGTATTCCAATAGAGTGGTCTCTTTCCGAAACGGTGTCTTTCCCGTCACAATGGAACCTCTTTTACTCCACGTGCCGAAATAGGGTGGCCGAACGTCTTCGTGAAACCGGAGGAATTTATATTTGTTTGGAACGGTTATCGTTTGCTGCTCTGCAAAGGGCTGGGCCCCGAAGGCTCCATTTTCCGGCACTACAGTCACAAAAACCTCCATATTTACCATTTTTGTCCGGCGGTGTCGACTTGCTTTCCAATAGCGTCCATGTCTGCTACACGCTTGAGACTTGGAAGGAACGACCCCTCGTTCCAAAGCAGCACGAAAGGCGACGACATCGAAATGACTTTTCGTTGGCTTGAGAGGAGAAGTGGGAGCAGAGCCCAGTGTCGGCTCCATCTCGCAGTCTACCGCTTCCATCGCTTCGACAAAGGATGTCAAATGCTCATGCGTTGCCTCTTCCGAAGCTTTCTTCGTTGCAGATAAGAAACTCATCAAGCAGGATTTTTGCTTGCGCAATTTGGCTTGTTTCGCTTCCGTAGCCTCACGTGCGGCATCTTCCTTTTCCTGAAGCTTGCGATCGGCTTCGTCCTTTTTACGCTGCTTTTCCGCCTCGGCTTCGTCTTTTTTCCGTTGTTTTTCCGCGGCAGCTTGTTCTTTGATTCGCTGTTTAGCGGCGGCCGCTTCGGCTTGTTGCGTAGCCTTGGCGACGGACGCCTCCCGTAGCTTTTTCCGCTGGGCCTGTTCCGCGAGTTTGGCCGCTTCTTCGTCCCGGGCGTACTTGAGCAAGCGTGTTTGCTCGAGCACGAGACGAGTGGTGAGCCTTTCAAATTTTTTGGTCGAGGCTGGTTGGGGTGGCGCTGGCTCCCGCAACCACCAGGCGTCCATTTCGGTCAAGACTTGGAGGACTTTGGCACAGCTTTGAAACTCGGCCGCGAGCTTGCGACGCGCGGAACGCGCTTTGAGGACGAGCTTGCGCGAGACGGGTTCCAGCAACTCCGGAACGGTCAATTCCCATCGCCATACGTGATCCGGCCGATCGTCTTCCAGTGCACGGACGGGTGGCGGCGACGGTGCCGCTACCGAATCCCCGTCGCCGGTGACCGAGGCCGCGGACGGGTGTTTTACGTATTGTTTACGGTTGGCCACGAGCGGGATCTTGGCCGTGACGAGAGTGTGGGTAAATACCTTGGTGTTGTAGATTCCATTGAGCTCGTTCGCAACGTATGCCGCCAGCGCTGCCAGCGGCAAAGCACTGCCTTCCACGAGTGCCGCTAGGCATTCTACGGCTGGTTCCGGAAAGTCACTCGATTCCGTGGCTAAAATCTCATCTTTCGACAACGGGGATATTTTGGGCAAGGCCACGGTAAAGTCTTCTTCCGCAATAGTTCGGCAGCGTTGCAACACAGATTGGGCGCGGGCCTGAGCCTGAAGGCGGAGTGAGTCGTATTGCGCCGACGGACGCGTCTGTGTTTCGTTGGTGGAATGGACCGTACGGTGGTCGGAAGAGGCCTCTGTGTCTACTTTGGCACGAGGAGGACTCGAGGTATCGAGACGGGCGGAACCGTGGCCTGGTTGCACCATCGCGGCATCGTGTACTGACCGTAAGCTCTGGGTGGTACCCGTGGGCACGATCGTCTTGGTACAACTCTTGTTTGTTCCCACGGTATCAATTGTAAGATCCACGACGGCTGGTTCGTGCGTGTCGGTCGTCAGCGTCTTCCCCCTGGAGCCCCGATCCGTCGTTGATTTTGTGGAGGCCTCCTCGGGTGGAATCGTCGGCGCGTCTTTTGTTGCGGAAGCGACCGTTGGTGGTGGTGGCGTCGTCGGATCCCGCCGATCGTTCGGTGTGTTGTGATCGAAGCAAGGGAGGAGATTCACACGGCCGAGGCAAATGTCCATGAGGGCCGCCTGCTGGGGTCCGAGTCCGGCACGGGTCCCGACGGAGGATGGCACGACGGGACGAGCGGCGGGAGTGGTAGCCTGGGACTGGGACCGCGCACTGCGGGTATTGGCCTTGTTTGTCGTCGTCGTCGTCGTCACGGGGACGGCGGTGCGGGGCAGGGACGTCGGAGTCGTGGAATCCGTGCGGAGCGTCGTACGGCTCCCACACGCCTTCCGCGGGTTCGTCGGGCGGACGGACGATGGTGATCGTTTCCCAACCGCAAAGAATCCGGCGAGTGTCTTTTGCTGTTGTCGAGGCAACGCACTACGGGATGGCTTGGTATCTGTTGGAGTTATTTTGCGGGTTTCCGGAACGCTCCCGCACGGCGTCGCGTCGTCCGCCGCAGCGTTCGACGAGGGCGACGCATTCGCAGCGGAAGTGACGGTGACCACGGAAGCCTTCGATGTTGCAACTGACTTTTGTAGACGTTTGCCTAGTCCGGTGGTGTCGTCCTGGTGTGTTTGGTCATTGTCATCCTCGACGATGTCCAAAGGAACTTCGATGGAGGCAAGGGAAGGCATGTTGTTCACCAACGATCGCGCGCGACTCTGGGGAAGGGTGAACGAAACTGGAGCCGATACGGCGTCGCACTGTCTCGTTGTTTTTTCGTGAGTGCTTGTCTACACAGCGTTTCGGAACCGATGCGTGTGGGGATACTTGGTAGAAGAGTGCAATAGTGGTTGTCGAAACCACCGGGTGCAGTCGTCGTAGCAGTGGGTAGGTAACGAACCTGTCCGAGGAAGGAATAGGTACACACCAAAGACGCGAAGAGTCGGATCCGCATAGGCGACCCACACCGTGGGTGCCGTGTACGAGAGTGTTGCAGGAGAGGGAACGCATCGGATCCGTCCGTCCGCATTGCGAGCGTACGGAACAGGGATGGGTCGGCGCGCATTCGAACCGTCCGCGCCGCGACCTCCTCCCGTTCTTGATTTCGACTTCCGGGTTTTCCGCCTAGTCGTGGAGGGACTAGTTCTTCGGACTGGCCATAAGTTCCGGAAGACGTCCCCGTCTCCCAGTGGCACATTTCCGAACACAACGACATACGGAGTATTTTGAGTCATGCTCCATAAACGTGTTCCGAAACACATATTACCCGACTATTGACTCTGTCAATATGAGGAGTCGATGGAAAATTCACAAACATCAATTCGTCACGGGACGGGAAACCGATGTTTAACATAGCGTGTCAAGGTTCGATAAACGAAAAGAAGCTAGTCTATTCCTTTATCTATATGAGTTGTGAGCCAGTGACCAGCTTCGTTCCAAATCTTGTTCTCCTAACCATCCACAAAAAGACATCAGAAACGCCGAGTGATGTCAGTGCAATCTTTCCACATTTAGGAAGTAGAGAGCCATATGTAGTTTCAGCGGAAGAAGTCACTGGTAATCTTTATAGTCTCTGATTCGTGAATGTCAGTCATAAAGTTCACGATGTGACACGTCGTTACATCTTCAACATGGGTTGTCTATAAGAACTTTTTCTCACTTGGGTCGTGCCCGACATGACCATTGTCCATTCTGCGTCGAACTATAGTACCATTCCAATACGATCCGTGCTCCGCCTCCTATCGGGAGCAGGACACCGCCTTCCGTACGATTCTCACGATTGGGGACGCGACCACCAAAAGGACCTCGTGAGAAACGTGAAAAGTGCTTGGATTTAGAAGTTTCCCTTGCCTTCGCAACGCCGCGAACACGGGTGGCCGGGTAGGTAATCTTACCGATCGACCGGTATTTTTCTGTTTTTTTTTAAACGCTCACAAACATTTTCTTGCAATCTTTTGTTGGTTCGATACCATCACAACAGAAGAAGCAACAACAAAAACAGCGGAAAGCCCCACGAGAGTCTGCGTTTCGACATGTCGTATACGCAAGCCCCTCCTCCGCACGGCGATGACCTCCTTCGCTCAACAAGTACCCTCGCGCTCAACAACGTCGGAGTCGCACTCCTAGAGCGATCCTGCTTCCGTCAAGCTATGGGCACTTTCCGGGACGCCCTGGCGAACCTCCAAGACATTAACAGAAGTTTTGCTAAGTTGCGCCTCCAACACGCGACGCACCGCTTGGCCTCTCCCCAAATCGATCTGCCCCGCGAAAGTGCCAACCCACATTCCGACAAACTTCATGCATTCCGTATCGAAACGCTTTCGGACACGGATTCCGTACCAAGCCTGTTGGCCCGCATGACGCAAACATTGGTACCGACGACTGCGCCGCTAGAGCCTTCGCCTTCGTCGTGCGATATCCAGAAAGCATATTCGACCAACTTAGTTCCCCGCACCTTGATCCTATGCCCAATCCGCATGGAACAGATAAATGTAGGAGAAGGTACTAAGCTTGCCGTCCTGCTCTACAACTTTGCGGTGGCGCATCTGTGCTTGGCAGAGACGATCACGACGACCATAGTCAGTGATGACGACGATGAGGAGGAAGGCGACGAAGATACCAACTACCACGAACAGCAAGATATGGACTGTCTCACTTCAGAACAAGATTTTCTGTACGATAACGCCTTGCAGATCTTAAATCACATCAAGGACATGCTATATTCGTGGATTGCCAACGAAAGGCGCGCCGATTTTAACATGCCACACGCGTCGGGGGCAACATCCGTGCAACATGTCACGTCGGGAGCCGGCGAAAGCCGATGGTACGGAAATTGTCTCCCGTACCTCTACGCGGCTCCACCGGAAGTTGCCTACTTGCTCGCCGTTGGCTGCGACCCTGGTCGCTTGTTGCGGCAGTTGTTGCAAATATTGGTATGGGACTACACTGGTCACGTGTTCGCGGCCAACGAATTGCACGGTGACGCCGATGCCGCGTTTGAACAGACCTGGTATTTGAGGGAAACGGCGGCTCAGTTGCAAATGTCTTTTTATCAAAACAGCAGCCTCGCGATGACGATGACTCGAAGGGGATGGCGTTTCCCTAATCGCGAAATCAACACTTTTCAGGATCCAATCAGCGTCATCGCAACCGGGACCGCTGATGCAGCATAGGACTTGTGTGGGTTGTCACGAGATCAGCCTTACATTAATGCTGGTCGAAATTCTGACCGTGACGTTTGCCAAAGTCTTGTGGAATGATGAAGACTTAAAATACGTTGATGCAGGACCAGAATCATTAATAATAAATCGGATTCTGTCCTGGTAAATATTTTTATATCTGAAAACTGATGACGTCGTATCATAGAAAATCCGATGATTCAAAAGTAGCTACGAATTTGGACAACACGAACATTAACAAGTGTTTTTGTTGAACCCAGCGCATGGGATCTTGTGATGTACATGTCTGAGAGCGTTATACATAGGGCCGGTTCCAATGAAAACGGGGGGAATGTCAGCGGAGGACAGGCGTTGACCAATCAAGACGATCCCACTACAATGTTGGTCAGTGATAATACAAATGATATTTGACTGTGAAAAGGATCAATCCTCCATTATCCTACGCGTGAGGGCTTCTTTCCGGATCCGCACTGTCTTTGCAAATCCGCTTACGATCATCAGTTACTATGAAGGTGCGGGTTTGGTACATTCTTTGCGCCTCTAGAAACTAGGAGCGATTTGATATCGGTCAACACGCGGTCCGCCTGGACTCTACAACATATTCATGTCTTGATACAATTCCAAACAAATGTTGCATGTTTTGTGATTCTGTTACGGTTGTGAGGAGTCTTGGCAGGGTTGCCTTGGAAGAATCCAGTTGGACACTGTTTGCCTTGACGAGTCTTCTCGACCTGGTCAACGGCGCCTTGACGACTGCAATGCCACCTAGGAACCTGTAATCATTTTGAAAACGGTATATTCTTCGTTTATGAGCAAGGAAATCTATCTCCAGGAATCGAGGGAGCTTAGGCCAGGACACTTAAGTCTATACAGAGGCATCAAGAAACGCACTTTACATGTAGGGATCAATTTCAAATGAGATTATTTCAGGCTGCTTTCTTTTGACAGAGAATCCATTCAAAGTATGCAACATGAATTTTACTACTACATAGTATGTAATGCGATCCTCTGATTGACTGTGAAAAGTCTATGGCTGCTGTTTACGTTTCAGAGGCAAGAAAGCAAGTAGATTGTATGCGTCTTTCATTCTACTTTGCAGTGTGCAACGTCATTGAGACGTTTGATGTGCCACCACGGATATAGAGCTGGCTTGTCTACTCGTCGTGATGACTGTAAGACATAGCAGTCTTCCCAGCTTGGGGCTCTCAATACAGTTGAAGAGGGTCGGCTATACCATTTTTCGGCCAAAGGACAACTGAACCCATCTACTTTCATTATTAATTATTTGACAAACTGACAGTAAGCAATACGTAGTCCAGCTAGAAAGCGGTCCCTGGTATCGTAGAAAAAAAAATCTCTATTTAAAGTAGGTGCACGCACGTGTCTGTCTATTCAACCTACCACAACTTCATGACGACGCTTTGGGTGAGGACAAATTAGCTCGTTTTCCTTCTATCAGCACACTCGACCCGCTTTTCATGATTTGGGGAAATCGAACTATCCCCGACAACCTTCAAGCTTACTTCGGAATCTCCTTTCGGCACTCCAGACTCTGATTTTGTCAGAACCTGTCTTGCAATGTTTTGTATGCCGATTTGCCGTTCATTCCATCAACAGCATATATTCAGGCTTGAACCACTCCACTTTTACGGTCTGAAGTAAAGCGAGCATGCTTGGAAGAACGCGACAATACTCCGCTTTTGCGTCAAGCACAGACTGTCATATAGATGGAGCAAGTTCTTTTTTTTGGTTGGGACAATTCGAGACCCTTTGCGCTTTTGATAGCTGGACGTCGTCGCAAAATGCCCCCCGGCGAAAAGACTGGCATGAATTCGAGGAACTCGAAAAGTTACCCTCCCGTAAAACAACAACCCAGGATATAGCATCGACGAATCCAGTTCAAGCCATGCTACAGCTGTACCAGGAGCTTGGTATTTCCAGCCTAAACAGCTGTATGTCGTTTATGTCGCAGCTTCACAAGGGGCAAATACGCTGGACGTGTAAGTTTCAGTGCCCAATTTCGGGTCGAGTTCACTCGGCCTGCGACGTTTTAAACGATGACAATGTAGGTTGGTCGACCAAAAAGGCAGCACAGAAGGCTTGCGCTGTAAATGTTCTTAACACCAGCTTTCATGGCGATAAATTGCAATACGGTCAATTTGATGGTCGCAGAGCAAAGACGTTAAAAACGTCGAGGGGAGTTTTAGACGTTTCTATTCCTTGTGGACCATCAGCACATTTCAGCTTCCCGAAAGACCACTGGAAAACAGCTCGGCTCGTTCCACAACGGCGGTGTTCACTGTTTGAACTCATCATTATGACAAATGACGCCCAGCCACTCTCCCTGCTGACTCAACGAGTTGGTCTTTTGTACCCAGAGTGTCTGTCTTTTATTTCCGTAAATGAAGTCTTTGAGACTCATTTCGGGACACCACGAGAAAAGCAATTATACAAAGCTCGACTCATTCGGGCAACGCCTTGTACTCTAGTGGACGCAAAAGAAGTCGCGTGGCTACAAATCTTCAATCGGATTGTTACAGATTGGAAAAATTATGGTTTAGGACGGGACGCCGTGCGGTGGCTCCTTCCTGAGCGGTACTTGCGATGCCAAGATTTCGCCGGACATGCAACAAGTATGCTAGTACCCTTGAGTCCTGTTGGTGATCCAGCGATTGACTGGATTATGGTCAAAGATGAACTGGAGAACAATGTTCAATGTTGCCTTCTAAAAGGATCAGATCATCCAATTGAAGTGGTGTCGACCGACATCTTGCGCAATCGCATTTTGATGCAAGGTCGGACGAGATACTTATATCGCGTGTCTACAAACAAAAGAGTTTCTTTACAATCAGATTTTAACAGCAAAAGGAATAATCCTGGTTCTTGCAATCTTCAGAATGAACTACAGGGATGCAGAGCTGACCTGGGGAAGAAAATGTTTGAGGACAACTATTGGGAGGAATGCGGTACGCTCCTCATATCGTTTCAATTACCTTGCCACTTATTGCGAATGCCAGCCTCACAACAAGCCAATATTTTGTGCCGTGTTTATTTATGTTAGATACAAGTTTCCAGTCTCCTTACAAAGTACCGATCCCTACTGTTAGAGTGGATCGATTGGCCAGATGCAGTCCGTTTTGTGACAAAATCAATGACAGTGAGGTTTCGGTTATGTTAGAACCTGAATCTACCTTCCTTTTGCCAACCCCCCTGGGCTTTCTCCATGTGGCGTCGTTAATGGAAGATTTTATGGCGGATTTAGAGAGAAAGATGTACATCTTTCAATGTGCATCACATCTGGAACAAGCGTGTGAAGCACAAGCTTTAAAATCAAATACGACGCTCGATGGACACCCTCCTTCTGTACGACCGAACTGGAAGCACAGACAAAGCAATCTGGCTAGACTCCTACTCGAAGCTACGACCGTTCATCCCCAACCTTTTTATGAGAGGTTAGAGTTCCTTGGTGATGCCGTCTTAGGCTTTTGTCTGGCACTGAATGCGATGACTCGAAATGCCTCTCTAGAATATGATTGGGAAGAGCTTGGCCTTGTTATCTCGAACGCGGGCAAAAACAAGGCTCTCGCAGCCATTTGCCATCGAGCTGATCTAGAGGCCCTCGTTACGTACCCAAACTATCGTTGGAAGAGTGCTTATCGCCCTGGACAGTCTATAAAGGCGAATGTCTCACTCGAGAGCCAGAAGACAAGCGACACATCTCGTTTCGCGCCCCATGAGATCGTGGAAAGTGTAATCGCTTCAGTATATTTGTCGGATATGGCAGAACTCTCTGCAATAAAGGGAAGTCGTCTTGTAACGCTCATGAATTTGCTGCAACCACCAATGAATTACAAAGGCAACACTTGCTTTACAAGGCAAGATAATGAGTGGTTTACTCTTGCTGAACCCTGTATTAAGGCGCGCTACGATTTTTCAAACAATCTTGAGTGGAGCAGAATAATCGACAAAATCGGTCAATTGATAGATACGGATGCTCCACGAGCAACGCGGCTCCAGGTGGGGTACCAAAACTACCTTGACTGCCTTGCGCCGTCTTCATCTGCGAAGGATTTGGAGAGCGAAATACCAAAGATCCTTCTCCAATGTGCTCTTTTCGACGACTCTCTAGCGGATGAAGCGGAGAACGTCCATTCCGGCGCCGTTGAAATAGCCCTCGTACGTGACACGCTAGGCCAGCTCGGTGGATACAGCCTACAACTCGCAATTTCGGAAGACGCCTTCCGCAGATTTCCCGAAGCGGAACCTCGAGATTTGCATCTTGTACGGGCTTGCGTAAGTAAATGAGGTGGTCTACTTTACAAGCGTGTCGTCGTATGTCTGAATACGCTCATTTGTGTTCTAGGCCATCGCAGACGATGTTGTCGTCTACATTATGTTGAAAGCTGGTTTAGACGGAGCCTTGTATGAGCAACCGCCCCCGTTCTCACATGTTTTTGAGTCCATGATGAGGGAATCAGATGAACGAGGAAGGCGACTCTGGCAGCAGAGTAAGGGATGGCTGTTAGAGTGTGGACTGCGTGGTTTTCGGTCACGCCATCGAGCATTTGCCTGGGAGGGTTTTGCTCACAAAGACAAAATAGAACCGCAGTATCCTGGAATTGCTGGTGGGCGACTTGCGGGCCATCGGAAAAAGGTACCATCTTATTTAACGGAGGACTTGGCGTTCTCCTTCAAATGCACTATCGGTGCACTAGTCCTTTCGCTGGGCCTTGATGAAATGTGGAATTTGATTGGTCCGTTATTTCACGAAGTATTACTGCTGTCTCCTCAGGAATTGCGACGTGAGTTCCAACTATCTTCTACGATAGTTCAGAGCGCCTGAGGTGAGATGCTTTTCTGCGCTTCTCAGGAGTTGCAGAATAAAGGCAATATTTGAGATTAACAAAATCTTTGAAGAATAAAATCGTGCTTGAGAATCACGCGACGTTCCGAATTCGTCTACAGAGTCTACCCAAACGTTGGGACGATAGTAAAAGCTTACCGTATGGATCGTAACAACCTTGATATCAAACAGCCCCTACATGGAACAACATATCAGTCGGCGTATTCGCTGCTTGAATCGTCGTTCTCCTCGCCATCGAAACTCAAGTCAAACGGAGAATCCATGTCAAAAGGGACCGATTCTTGCCGGGTCAAGTGGGCAAGCTGTTTCCAGTCGCTTCGAACAATACAACTGGCCAGAACTACAGCTGCAGAAATGTATCCAACGGAAATTGAAGCTGCGACTGCCTGCAAGTCGAATTCAAAAGCAAATATGCAAAGAAAAGCCAGAGGCATTGCACATAGCCATCGACACGCAAGAACGGTCGACGAGGCTAGAATGAAACGACCTTGAGAGCCGACAAGGCTCCAGTATACTTGGGCAAATGCCATGGTAAGATTTGCAAACCCTGTCATACCAACAAGACTACTGAAAAGATGCTGTAAGGTTGGGTCTGTTGTGAGGGCAACCGTAATGTTTGGCCCTACCATGAGAAAAACAGAAGTGCAAACAACTGCTTCAACAAGTGTCCAAAAAATAACCTTGCTGGCTAGAGTCTGAGCTTGGAAGGGGATATTTTCGGCCAAATAATACGATACTCGAACAGCTGCTGCTTCCCCTATTCCTTCGGACGTTGCTTCGAAAATTTCCCATACTATTCCCATTAGCGCCCACGTCGCAACTTCAGCACCACCGAGTCGGCGAACAAAGAACGTTAGGAGCTCCCACTGAAAGATACGAAATGTTCTTAGCACGGTGTCTTAATGGACATGTACGTTGCAAGATATCATCCTGTTCTTACCTCGCGGAGCTCCACTAAAGAACCAATCAAGAGAGGGATTGTAAAAGAGACGAAGCAAACAACAGATTCCTTGTCCTGCAAAATAATAGAAGATAATGTTAGGCTATTTCGCTAGCTCAGAAACCGCATGGCCACGTTGCCAGGTGACGAGACTGACCGTTAGCGAAAGCGAACTGAGTAGCCCGCCCCGGAACGGCTGCACCCATCCTTTTACGACAACGTATAAAACCTTAGCTAGGACTTGGGCGATTCCAAAGATAACTTGAATCCATCCCACCGTCACCAGACTTGGTTCCGCGGTCGTTGTGATTACTACTGCAATGGTAGCAAGCTTGAGCATAGACGTCAAAATATCCACAGTCGATTCCAAACCCGTCTGATCGGTCAAGTGAAAGACCAGCATGAATGCACGCGACACCCCTTGAACCAAGTAGTCAACTACAACTACTTGTGTGTAGTCAAGCGCTAGAGATGCAATGCTTCGTGACGAAAGTAGCCAATACACAATGTCTTCCATTACAAACACCCACATCAGCATGACGGGTACACCGACTAGTAACTGCATAATCATGGACAATTGCACATACAAACCAGCGATGGAAAACCCCGCTTGTCCTCCTTGTGACAGCGCTGTATTAATCATTGTCCATTCGGCATCCGCCATAGCTCCGGAAAGTTCTTCTGTTGTCAGTCGCAGTAATAGTGATACTAAGACAAACGCGACCATGGAATCAGTTGTCATGGTATGGCAGATGAGCCCAGCCAAAATTAGTCGGTACAGAGGATCCACAACGGCTGCAATCGTTGGCGGTATTGCGCGCCGAAATATTCTCTTTGTCTCGACATCCGGATTTGCTAAGTCCAAAAGCCCTCCCAGGGAAGTAAAGACTCTTCTAGCACTTTCAGTCAGAAGTTGCTCTCCGTCGATATCGGGTGCAGAGGGCAAGGATCTTCCGGGGTCATGCGCATCGGCGGCATCTTCCGGCGAAACTTGATCCGGTTGCATTGGCGGCATGAGAGATGCATCACTATTTGCGAATGATCTTCGACTGCGTGATCTTTGTAGATATTTTTGTCGATAAAACTCGGCTTCTCCTTCGACACGGCCTTCTTGTAATATATTGTTTGCTAGATCACTCATTCCCTTGTTCGAAGGAGCTCGACTGCCCGGCCGCGAATTCCAGCTAGTTCTAGAGCGAGACGCCAATGAGCTTTCTTCACCTGAGGTTTGGACATGTCGCTCGTTCTGTACGTGTCGCTGAAAGGTTTCCACCCGGCCGAGCGGATGCCTGTGCTTCCAACGCATGGCGCTGGGGTCCCAATGAGATCTCCGTACCGCCGACTTGCGAACTTCGTTAGCACTGTTCTCCGTTCCCGGTGGATCCTGCAGTCTTGAAGTAGTGGCTGCACTAGCGCGACTTGGTACAGCGTTCACAGCGGCTCCGTATCTTGACCGAAACTCGGGGGACTCGAGAAACTCAACGGTATTGTCAGGACTATGACTGATGTGGGTACGCTCAGGAAAGGTCATGCGTATATTCGCCGCATCGATACTCCTTCTACCGGTCTCATGCCGTAAAGACGTTTGTGCCGTGTCGGCGTGATTCAATGGATAGTCTTTGGCTTCCAACTCGGATGGTTCAACAAGATTCGGACCGGCTACAAGTGCGTCTCGTGGCGCAATGCGTACCATTTCCACTCCAGCGTTGGGTGGCGGCGAAGGCGATGTTTCAGGATTTTCTGACATGCGTTCTCCGGGAGGTTCTTCTTGTGCCGAAAGTAGATGAAGCTTTGGTTTGCGGAGTGTCCAGAAGGCTATGAGGGCTAGTCCTATACCGACGTAGGTTACAACAAAGACAAGGAACCCTGTGGGCATAGCAGTAGTTTCTATGCCATAGCCTTCAAAGCCATCTTGAGTGTCTGCTTCCGTCGTTGCTGTTTCGGCCATTCTCGCTTTTGCTTCTTCAGCTGGTCACGGGGGTTGTTTTTGCGTTGGATTGCAAGCACGAGTATATTTGAAAAGACGTTTCTGTTTTCAGAAAAGACAAACGGGTTCCGAAGCGAGAGCTCCGCCCAGCGCAAGAAACGTCCTTCGATAAAATGGAACAGTTAAAGCCAGAAAGCAGAGTTAATTCCGCAGCACTTACATTAACTGAAAATATTATCAGCAGTGATCATGTTGACTGTGATGTGATGCGCTCTATGCTTGATCTTGATGTGCCGCTATCCATCGTCAACACTGCTGCTCGTGTTTTTGGGGTTGATATGTATGGCGTGACTCTGATGCAGAATTGCCATATGCCCAAATCGCCGTGTGTAGCATGCCGGAAAGTGACACAAAATACGGACTTCGAGTAACGAATGAATAACTCTGAGTTTAACCGTTGAAAACAAACGCTACATAGTATCTTGGTGAAGGTTTAGACACATAGACAACTGTTTCATTTTCCTGTGAGGTGAAGAAAATTCGATTACTGTAAGTCGGGGTACTGTTCTCGACATCCCATAAAAATGCTGATCCGTGGATGTTCGAAATCAAGGAATCGATGTGTAATTTCAATCAGGTTTACATCTGGTAGAGCAATTCATGAACGTGGGAAGTCTCATAATATTTTGCAGCTCGAATTTAGACGACTCGGTATAATAAGAATAAAACGAACGGGTATTTTGGTCACTCTATGTCAATACTTTGGATCTGAACGTCCGCAAGAGGCTTGTCTGACTCATCCGTCTTTGTATTCTCAATAACCGTGCACACGTCCATGCCGCGAGTGACCCGTCCAAATACTGTATGCTTGTTATCTAGCCACGGACAAGGGACTGTCGTAATGAAAAATTGAGATCCATTGGTGTTTGGGCCAGCTGTTCAAAAAACGCGTCAGTCTAAACATCGTAATTGTCAAGGAGAGAGTGCTGCAAAACGCACCGTTGGCCATCGACAAAGTGAAAGGACGATCATGCCGTAAACCGGGCACAAACTCATCTTCGAATTCCCCACCCCAAATACTTTCCCCTCCGGTACCGTCTCCCAGTGGATCTCCAGTCTGAAGCATAAAACCTAAGCAGAAAATTGAGTTACGTTTAGCGTGGCAGACAGGCTCTGGAAGAGTCCAAGAACTAGTTGTTGGTCGACAACTTACCTTTGATAATTCGATGAAAGATGACATTGTCGTAATAGCCTGACTTGGCATGCCCAACAAAGTTCTCAATCGTCTTGGGTACTTGCGAAAATAGCTGCAGATGTATGTCTCCCAGAGTCGTCCGTATGACAGCTCGAGAAGCTTGGGATGTAGTGTTCGTATGCCGACTTTCGGTATGGATTTGATCCTGACCGGATGGCGCTTCGTTCCAAACGTCTCTCCGTACCAGCACATTGTCTGGCGCATCCCGATCGTCCACCGGATCCAGCTGACTAAACACATATAGGCGCCGCTGGTTGTAAGCTAGTGCTACTAACAGCACATCACTGGCACGTTCAATTTCATCCGCTTCGGTCGCGGCGCTGGTCTTTTTGCTAGCATTGCGGGACAGCTGCAACTGACGATTTACTTTGGCATCACCCGGACAGAGGCAAATTGAGAGGAAGCGCATCTGGCTCGCATCAGCCTGCCCAATCATTTTGACGAGCTTGTTCTTTCTCCACTCAATCACTTTAATACCCACGAGTGCCGGAATTAGCAGGTATTTGCCGCTGCCATCAAATTGGAAAGCAATGCGTTGTGGCGCACATCCAACCGGTGCGCTCTTCGACAGTGCCATGCCAGCCGAATACACGGTCGATTCGGCATCCATTTCCCGTTCCAGAGCCGCTCGTTGTCCGTATTCAATGGTATCGAGATGGAACGGCGAGTTTCCAAAAATGCGGTCGTATGCCTTGAGGCGTTCATCGTACGTGACGCGAACTTTCCCGGTACGGTGTTCGAAAATACGAATTTTCCGATCGGATCCGTAAATTGCGAAATGCTCACCCGTCGGTTCAATGGCAATAGCAGTGGCAAAGGTCTTTTTGCGAACAAGTTCGTACAACTGAGTATCCACTTTCGATCCGTAGACGATGCCGTGTCGGCTCGGTACCAGAGGTCCTCCCACAAGCAAGGCAAATTTCTCGTCCTCAGTGCCTTCATCTGCGTCGCTGGTTCTTTCCGATACATCCGGAGTCCCCCAAGAATCCCATATTTCTATAATTCCTTTTTGATCGGTTGAAACTACGCAATGATGTGTCGCATTGTAGGCCAGGCACGTGACAATATTGGACCCGTGCATCGTTAATGTTTGAACGACACGCGATCTGTCGGGTGCGTGGAGATAAATATCCCCCGTGTCGGCGGCACCGACCGCCAACAAGGTTTCACTCCGATTCGCCGAGCGTAACCAACAGCACGCCGTACCGAGCGGTCGTTCCGTACGTATCATGGCGGTCGCGTCGAATGTGCTGACGTCGTAAAACTTGATAACGTTATCGGCCCCCACGGAGGCACAAACTCCTTCGTCGGGATCCATGGCGAGTGCGAGCACGGGACCTGCGTGGGCTGTAAATGACTTGGCAAACTCCAGACAGGGATGTTGGCCTTCCACCGGCTCACCGTCGACTTCGAGACGCTTCCAAAACTTGACCGTACCATCCTGTGAAGCCGAGACGACGTAGCCGTATTTGGTGGAAGTAACGACCGCCGTCAGCGTCTGTGCGTGCATCCTGCCACGAGGAAAGAGAAAGAGCGGATTGTGAGTTGACATCAAGACGGTGTGGAAGAAATAAATGTCACGGAAGCCAAAAGGCTCGACCGAACGTACCACGAGACGTGATAGTGACTGCTGGAGGGGATTTCGCGATTCCAAAAGCGTTTGGGCGTCTTGAGACTTTCGCTTTCGGCGATGTTGTCTCGCGGTCGCTTCTTGCTTTCCTCTTCCGGCATCTTGGTCTTTCTCTGGAAGTACTCGTTGTGTATTTTGGACGACTGCTCCCTGATTTGGAGTGTTGCCGTGTAGTGTGCGTACTATTGTGAAACCGCTGTGGCGATTGGATCATACATGGTAGCCAATCTCTGTCGAGTGAGCGCTCTTACAGTTGGTCACCATCCTCTCCTTGACTCTGGTGTACTGTGACCTACTAGGTCTCGAAACATTTGAAATGTTTTTAAAAATCTTCCGTTTCTTGTTTGAATATTTCAAACCACGTCACGGGTGCGACCACGCCTCCAACCTCCAACGCAACGCCAAAGCAACGCACGTCCCAACCAAATTTCACCATGAGGGAGCGAGAAGCAATACGGACCGCTCGGTCGGTTCGCGGAACAATCCACGGAAACACCAGCTACAGCGATAAATCGATAGTAGCGTCAGCCATCGTGCGACCAATCGCGACTAAGACCTCTTGTTCGAGATGAAGCTGAAAGTCCTATCTGTCAACTGGATTTTCTGTTGCTGTCTCGTCGCAGCCCTGCAAAAGAGCACGGATCCTCCGACTCGTCCGCAAATCGTCCAAGATGCGTTCAACAACAACACCCCTCTGTATTACTTTGGTCTAGGATCCAACATGCTGCGATCCAAGCTAGAGAATAGGTCTTCGCAGGGTAAGATCGAGATCCTGAGTATGGAACCCGCCGTAGTTCCATCACATCGGCTCGCCTTTAATCTTCGCGGCTTTCCTCCACTGGAACCAGGCATGGGGAGTTTGGAACCGGTAAACGCTACAAGCCGTGCTCTCATGGCATACAACAAACCGGAATGTCACGGCGCACTCGTACAGCTCGTGCCAGAAATGTACGAGCGCGTTATGAAGTCCGAAGGCGTCGGTATGAATCAATCGGGCTACGAAGAAATCGTCGTCACAGCCGTTCCCTACGATCCCCGCAAACCACCCGTACAAGCCATCGCCCTGCGTGCCAAACCCCACGTTCGACTACGCCGGGATCCCAGCCCGTCCGCACGATATATGGACATTTTGCGCCAAGGTGCCGCCGAACTGCAGCTCAAGCCTTGCTACCAAGAATTCTTGGCGCAGCATCCGGTACAAATACTCCCGACGTGGTTGCGTCGTCTTTCTATATACAACCTCATATTTACCTTCTCACTCTCGAACAAACTCAAGTGGCGAGGTGTGAGTAAAATGCAGAGCTGGCTACTCTTTCGAGTCTACGTCCCATCCAACGCCTCCTGGATTTGTAGACACGGTTGTTCGGTTTGTACCGCAGGCATTCTCTTGCCGGGAGCGATTCTGGGATCCGCCATCAAAATGGTGGTCTCAAAATGGGGTGGCGACTTTCCGCCGTTCCTGAAGCGCATGATGGATCTTTTGGACGATCCATTGGTGGCTGCACCTAAAGCCAACGCTGAAACTGTGGAACCTAAATAGAAAAACGACCTAAGCCACACCTTCGCGCCAGCGTAAAAAGGGAGAAGCCTGCTCCGAGTACGGATAACGCGGAGAGTACATTGCAAAGAATGGAGTGCGGGTTTATCCTACGCAGTGTATCTCTCTCTACCTTTGTCGAATTCCTAACTACCAGACTATCATCAACAAATCTTGCTACCTGTACATTGTGCTAGTATGTAGCCTTAGCAGTGGCCGATGTCTAGCACTGCCTTTGCCGTTCAAAAACTATCATCAACACATACCAGTCCCATTGCTGCGGCTTTTCGCAGCCCGTTAGGAAGTCGAAAATCGATGAGATTTCGTTTACAATTTCCTTTTATTGCCAGTCTCTACCCTGCTTCTTTCGAGCCAGCCTTGCATACTCAGTCCACAATTCCGCAATTTTCGTGCCAGTAGCTCGTTTAACTCGCTTTTGGAACGCATCTACACAAGCAAAGCTGTATAGGTAGATTTAAGGTCACAATCAATTGCCGCTTTCCTGGATATCATTTACCACTAATTTGAGTCAGTTGCATGTTTGTACAATCGTCTATTCGCCTACAAAACTGAAATTCTCGTTTTCTATAGTCTGTTACTAAAAGAGAGATTGATCAAATGACGTACCTTCCATTTCCAGGGGGAAGTAGCTACTTTATGGTATTCATAGTTCGCTTATGTATCGGCGGCAGAAGGTCCAAAACCGGTCATAAAACGTGAGCTCGGGTTTTATTTGTTCGCGGGTGTGCTATTCCAAAGAGGCGGGGGTCGAATCCAAACGACACCCTACAGCGAGGCAATCTCTACTCCTATTCACAGTAACAGTCAACCAAGAACCAGCAACGATCGCGACAACAAAAGAGGAACGGTCCTTTTTCGCTTGACGCCTTCTTTAAATCCTTTGACGTTGGACCACTGCTTCCAGGAAACGCTTTGGCTGTTTCGTACCTCAAATTTTTTCAAGCTACTTCGCAAAGTCAGCAATAGTTTTGCCGTCTAAAAGAATTCTCTGGTACAGTCGGGAATACCATAGCAGAACCATTTGTGTTGAACCGACAACGAACGTATATGGCAGCGTCTACCACTCGCAAACGCAAAGGACGAAGTACTAGTAAAAGCAGTAATACAGACAAAACGATGTGGAGCAGCAAGAAGAAGAAGCAAATCGTCTCGGGAATTGACGAATTGGCCGCGGCCAACATGTTTCAAGAAATTGCCGACGACGACGACCCAAGCGTTTCTAACCTCGAAGGTATTTTTTCACTCGGCGAGAAGCTCGGAATAGACGCTACCGAAGACATTCGTATTTTGGTCTTGCTGTGGAAGATGGGATGCTCCAAAAAACCAGGACAGCTCACTCGGGATGAATGGATGCTAGGTTGTGAGGCTTTGCGGGTTGATTCCTGGACAAAACTACAGGCACTATTGCCGAGTTTAGAAACAGGATTTTTGGATCATAATACGTTCAAAGATTTTTATAAGTTCTGTTTCCAGTTCAATCGACAAGGCACGCATCGGACGTTGGACAAAGAACTGGTCGTCGATCTGTTGAAAATGGTTTTCTCGGATCATCGAGTTTCAAAAGAGCGGCTGAGTACCTTTTGCAAATTTCTAGAAAAAAGTGAAGGATATCAGCGTATTACGCTGGATCAGTGGACCTCATTTCTCGACTTTTGCGTTGAATGCCCTGACCAGACATTGACAGGCTACGATGAATCGACTTCGGCTTGGCCCGTCATGATCGACGAATACGTGGAATTCGTTCAGGGAAAAATGTGAGCTAGTCGTAAGCTTCAATTTTAAATAGACTCTTTTTATAGGCTGTTATTTGAGGTGCTATTTGTTCGTACATGGTAGTGGCTTTTCGCCTACGTCGACATTTCAGAAACCCATGCTTTGAGCTTTTCCTCGTTGCTACCCACGTACTTGCCTACAAGTTTGCCGCTATGAAATGCCGCAAAGGTCGGTAGAATAGCGATTTTATACCGCGCAGCAATTTCGTCTAAATCATCGGCATCGGCTGTAAGAAATTCAGTTGACCGCGACTTTGCCGACAATTGATTGAATAGAGGCTGAATCTGCTGACATGGTCGGCACCACGAAGCCGTGAACTTGACAATCACTTTATTCCTAGAAGACAGTACATTGTCAAACTCTGCAGTTGTTTCCATCGATTTCAATTCATCTTCACAGAGAGTAGTGGAGGAGCAACATGTTCGAGAAGACCGATTGGTTCCCGTGTTGCCAATTTTATTTGTCAAGACTGGCGCAACAAAAATGCTCTTCAAGTAACCGACGCCCCATTTCAGGCACATAAGCAAAAATGGCACTATAGCCGAGTATGGAATACAAACTCCACCAATGCAACAAGTGGACATGATCTTCAAGGAGAGTGCTAGTTGGAAGGCGAACTTTTTTCTGTTCAAGCAAAAGAAGTATGTATATTTTCATACGTAAACACTTGTCTTCTAATTCGCATGACTATGAGAGTGAATACGAACAGCTTTCATTCTGCAGCAAGCAATTCATTTTGGTTTTGATTGCAAGATAATTAAATTTATATAATGTCATTTTTGATGAAGAGGTGTGTGCAGAGATGGTCTAGTTGGTTATGACGACTGCTTAACACGCAGTAGGTCCCGGGTTCGATTCCCGGTTTCTGTATAATTTTTGGGATTGCTTTTTTTAATTTACAGTTACATCCCAGCTACGCCATTCCTGGCAGTTCGATCGGGGCCGGTCTTGCCGAGACGTGAGGCAGTCAAAAAAGGAAGCACAATTCTGTTAGCCCTCACTCGATCTCTTTGTACAGCATAAAGCCTTCTTTTTACCTACAACCTCTGTTCTCTTTTGCCGACTACGAGGCAGAAAATTTTCATTAAGTGCCTGCAATTCCCAATCTGTTGCAGAGGCACACTTTGCATCACGAAAGCCGTATTGCTTTTAGCGACCCTCAATTTGGTATATATCTCCAACATATGTTTGACGGCAACCACAAGTCGCATCGACAAGTGAATTTCGGCAATAGCCGACACAAGAGAGGACGCGGTGATATTCTTGAGCAATCGCGGCGTCTGCGAGAGGAGCGACAGCGAAAAGCTCTTGAAAATCTGGCATCGCTGCGGCTTCAACGCATTTATCGAGGCCATCGCGATAGACAAAAGTTGGCCGTGCAGTTGGAACTGGCCTTACATAACGTACATCTGGATGTTGGGGAGTACACCAGACTTCTGAATCTGCGACTGGGACTGGGTTCAATACGTGGCAGGCATCTGGTGCTGTCATCCTTCGCTGAGAAAATAGATTCGGATCGATGTGGTGAATCGTGTGTTCTTGCGCATCGCATCGTTTTGAGTTCTCTCCAGGCTGACGAACTACCGGAAGATGTACTAATGAAGATTCTTATGTACTGCCTTAGTGACCCCAACGAATCCCGCTTTTGGCTACAACTTCATGGTTTAGAAGGACTAATGGCTCTCGTTTCTTGTTGGCGACGTGTGGAAAGCAACGGTTTGTGGGAAGTTTTAAAACGCGCAGCCCCCAAGACAGAACCCGGCCGCGCCCTCCTTTGCGCCACCCTTTTCTCGTCATCACGGGTTCTTGATAAGGAGGTCGACGTTTATGAGAATTTGTTTTTACCAATGGTATCTGTTTTGACTAAAACCGCATCCCATGGAAGCTCTCCTTGCGAAACGGAATTGGTGAAGGCAACTCGACGAATTGTCTCCAATGCTACTTACCGAGTGTTGTGTGCAGCTATGGCTCTTTTTACAAGTGGTTCGCATCATCCGAGCTCGCTTATTCTGCTCTTAGATCAGACAATCAATTCTGAGCTCTTCGTTTTATCCGGTACGGTGGTAGCGACAGGAAAGATGCAAATTCAATCGGCAGGAGCTCAACAAATAGATAGGATCGGAAAGCTCACCGACGACGAGCACGATAGTGATAGTGAAATAGAGGAAACTTCCATAAAATCGCTTTCGTCCACGGGGAGATTGACGAGGCAAGAGCTACAAACTGTACAGTGGATAAGCAGACTTTATCTCGACAGGAGAACTACATGGACGAACGACATCCTTTCTCAAAAGATAGATAAGGGCGACGACTATCTCATAAACTTGTCGGAGAAGTTGGGCAACCCTGAATTGTGGCTATTTTGGGGAAATACTCTTCTGAGCGATATGGGTCACAATTCAGTAGAGCTTCAGTTGACCAGAGAGGCCTACATTCAGATGCTTGCTCGTCTGCTGCAATCTTGCAACGGGCTTCAACCGCGACAAAGTGCAATGTCGCCTTTCTTCACCAAGCTCGCATTTGCTGAAGGGTTTCTCGCGCATCTCTGGAGCTACGTTTTGGTACTGATACACAACGACCCAAACAACATCGTCTCCTATACAGCATTTTCTGTCTTTTGCGATATTTTTTCGCATAACCTCATTGCGCTCAAGGATGATCAATTTCTGGCGAAGTTCACTACATTGAAAGGATCTCGAGTAATTCTTGTGGAACACGTAATTATTCACTTGCGAAATGCTCTGTACGAAACATACTGGAGCTTGCCAGTGCGAGCAAATGATATTGTGCTTCTTTTTTCGGGTCTCGTCTTGTCAGGCGAAGATTCGCTACATGCAGCAAGAGCTCGAATGCTTCTGACGGGAACAAAGCTTTGGAATTCTTTGTATGAGCGCTGGTGCCGCCTCGTGCGTCATTCTCCGTTCTGTGATGAGTCGACGTGGCTGTTTCCAAAAATGACAACACTTTCAGTAGATGGTGCAGTTGTTCCTGAGGGTGCACGCTTACATCGAAATCTTGATAGAGATGGCATGCAGATAGAAGTAGACGACGAAACTTCCGAGGGAAACTCCATGTCGGCTGCGGAGGAAGAGCACGAGGCGCTAGCTGATGCATTCAGCGAGCCGCGAACTGCCCGTATTCTGACCAGCATTCCTCAGGCAATTCCGTTTGATCGTCGCGTGAAGCTTTTTGATGCCTTGCTTCGTTTAGACAAAGATAAGACACAAAACGAGAATGAAGAGAGGCGAGACGCTATAATGGCCATGACGAACGGAGGTCAGCGTCGGTCTCGAGAGCTGATAGAGATTCGCCGAGATCAACTGTACGACGATTCGATGCACCGTTTGAATCAGCTTGGACCAAAGCTAAAGAAAAAAGTGCAGGTTGTGTTTTTTAACCAGCATGGGACGCAAGAGTCTGGAATTGACGGCGGTGGCGTGTTTAAGGAGTTTATTGATGATTTGATCAAGGATGCATTTTCGCCGGCAAACACTAGCACTGCGTCAAACCGCTTATTCATGGTCACTCCACTACAAACTTTGGCAGTGAATTCTGAACTGAATCAAAATCTCTCTCTTTTACCTCACTATGAGTTTCTTGGTCGTGTCTTGGGAAAAGCAGTTTATGAATCGATTTTAGTGGAACCGCAGTTCTGCCTGCCATTTCTCAACCAATTGGTTGGCAAGTCTAATTCTTTGGAGGACTTGCAAAACTACGATCCTGAGTATTACAAAAACGTGACGAAGCTTTTAAGTTTGAGTCCTCCGGAAATCGATAGTATGGGCTTGACATTTGAGTTGACGCTTGGAGCGGGGTCGTCTTCTAGAACGGTAGAGCTTCTACCGGGGGGGAAGGATCTGCCCGTCACTACGCAGAATGCGATCCAGTACGTTCATCTATTGGCGCACCGACGACTCAACATTGAGGGTTCTCGCCAGGTCAAAGCTTTTCTGCGAGGCTTTCGTGATCTCATCCCAGCGTCCTGGGTCCGCTTGTTCTCTGCTTACGAGTTGCAGAAGCTCGTGAGTGGTGACGATACTATTCGTGGTATCGATGTTGCCTCGTTGAAAGCGAGTACGCAGTATGCGTCTGGATTCCATCCATCCCAGCCAGCAATTCAATGGTTCTGGGAGATTATAGAGGAGCTTACTCCTGGTCAACAGCGCAAATTCCTAAAGTTCATGACGTCATGCTCGCGGCCGCCACTTTTGGGCTTCGAAAGCCTTGTACCCGCGCCTTGCATTCAGCAAATACGACTCCCTGACGCTCTCTTTTTAGAGGAGGAGGAGGTTTTGGTAAAGAGATCACCCCTTCCAACCTCAAGTACATGCATGAATCTACTCAAGCTACCAAACTATGGGTCGAAAAAGCTTATGCGCAACAAGCTCACAGCTGCGATTGAATCGGGATCCGGCTTCGAATTGACCTAATTTATGCCGATTCTAAGCCAATGGAACATATATTATTCTGAATGAAGACCATCATACATCGTCTGTCATTTGTTTTCGCGACAATTTTATTCTGATATGTCCAACAAGAATGACTACACAACTACTTCTTTGATCAAACATCGACTTCTACAGAACACAAAGGCGGAAGGTTGTAAGGATTCATAGTCACTGTCAATAGAAATTTGCAAAAATTCCGCTGTCAGCATGGTATCTCGCAAGGCGGGAAAATTCCTCTATCATTAGATAACAGCAAAAGGGCGATTTTGGTTGGATGTGACAGTAGTGTTGACAGTGACACGAATCCGAACGTTCTCCGCTTCAAAATTGCAAATTCACAGTGAGTGAAACCACTTTTCGGTGCTTGACTGTTAAATGCCTTCGCTGAGGAAGGAGTGGATCAAATATGTCACACGCCACACATTTTTCTCTGTTAGCATCCTCAATTTACAGTTAGCAGCTGATTTTGTATTGTCTGTCCATTTACAACGGAAACTCACTTCTATATATAATAAAATTTGGAGTTGACCTGGTGAAAAATAGCTCTTTCTTGATCCTTTTTTAACCAGTAACATAAACTGCATATGATTTTTAAATGAGTTCATTCATGGAAACGTCAAATTATTAAATATAATACCTTCTTTCTGAAATTAAGTTTGTTTTTAATGATTTATTGCCCCCGGCATTATGTTGATTCTGATTGCACCGTCTTTAAAGAACATTTGCATATAGTTTTTGTCAACCATTGGAAAGTTATAGGTAAATACTGTAAGTGATCGATGAAAGATCGCTTGAAAAATTGTTTGGAGAACCTGTTGACAGTAAGTAACAACAGAGGTGGCGAATCTGCGCTGAAGAGAATACGTGGTAGAAACACTCATGGTCAGGCAATCCGCTCGCTTGTAATTCCTTCGCATTGGATTTTCCCAATCTTCTGTCCTCATTTCTTCGCATCAGTCGGAAAATCGACGATACAGATCATAAGAGCGAGATGAGCATCACGAATGTTGAAGATGATCGAAGCTGGTCGCACGTGAAGCATGATTATGAGGACCGATGCCAAGAAACTGAAGCATATAGCTTAGGCGATGCGCGACGTCACCAGAATCAAGGAGACTGCCATAATTTCCCAATAACACTTCACTTTATGTTGAGCGACGTTGAAAGAGGTGGATTCTCTGATGTCGTTTCGTGGCAACCACATGGGCGCTGCTTTGTCATTCATGAAGCAAAGGTATTTGTGTTGCAGATACTTCCGCAGTGGTTCAGACAATCAAAGTTCGCTTCATTCCAGCGACAACTAAATATTTACGGGTTCAAGCGGCTCACAACTGGTATGTGTTGTCAAGTTTGATTTCTTTTTCTATCGACCACACACTTTTGCTGACTCCAATGTATTCGTCGCAGGTCCTGATAGGGGTGGCTACTATCATGAGTTCTTTCTTCGGGGTAAGATTTTCTTGGCTAACCGCATTTTCCGAATGAAAATAAAGGGTACAGGTCCAAGAAAAAAAAGCTCTCCAGAAGATGAACCAAACTTTTACAGCAAGAAGTATCCTAAGCTACCTGATGATACAAATGCTGATAGAACCAGGAGCATGCAGAGTCGTGGTAGATCGCATGGTATGCGTCAAATCGACCAATCGTTTCAAGGCAATGATATAGGCATATCCAACCCTCTTGATCATTTCAGGCATATTGCGCAACCTCATTCGATATCAGTTCTACAAGAAGAAATGCCTCTAACATTTCACCAGGCTCTCCTCCCGTTCTACGCGAGGTCGAATTCGCGATCAACTTCCAGCTGTCAACCTCCGCTTTCCATTCGCGAGTCGCTTTGTCTAAACTCCACTATGCCAATGCCGAGAGTGTCAAGTCTCGCTTACCTGACTCCACTAGTGAGAGTGTCGTTGGATTCGAACGCGCTTTTGGACGAAAGACGACTTCTTGAGTCACATCTTGCTCGCATAGCGCAAGAAGTGCCTCCCGATGAAAACAGAATTGAACACATTGCAGACTTGTCTCAACAGGAAAGCGTCCTTCCTATTCACTTTCAACTACCGCTCCGCAAATCCTTTCGATCCTTCAATCATCGCTGGAATGACAGCCCCTATTAATTCTAGAGGGTAGCGACCACTGGTGTTTTCGCCATCGCTTACTTCCAACACATCCTATACCCCTGGTATTGACCGTAAGGTCTGTAAGGGCCTTCCGGTAATTCAAAACCCAGTGGATTATAGACAGAAATCGACTTTCATAGTTGGGGGACGGGGGTTTGACTGGACGGAAAACTGTAGTCCAACATCGGCACGTTCAATTACAGCGCACGTTCAATTACAGCGCACGTTCAATTACAGCAGTGTTTCTCTCAAAATGGAAAGTCTGGACTGGACCGCTATGGTCAGCCACTTGGTTGTCTTTGCTTTCGCTTACTTTTGGCTAAGTGAGCCAGTGGATTTAATATTTTACGTACACACGATTATGAGAAGATGCGAAATAGCATCTCAATAGAAAGCATGTAATTCTGACCATACAAGCCGTCCTTGTAATCAGCCTCGATGTTATTGGAAGTCTCGAAGGACAAGCCATCACCATCACAGTCAGGCGCTAGTTTTTATGGAACGGAGCATTACGTTGACTCTCTAGATAGTCCATCTCACATCATCACAATTTCTGGCCTGCGTCGGCCTGACCACCAAGCGCGATTAACAGTAAGGAAACCTGACGTCCGTCCAACTTTGCCTCACAGTTGGCAGCCTGTACCATCACACGAACAAATCTGCTCCCATTTTCTTCCGTGAGTTCTGGGAAAATTGAGAGCTTACCATATCGTATTTCCACACTCTTTGACAACAAGTAAAAATATCTGATATCTTTTTTCTTTTGACCTTGTGGGCGGCTTCACGTTTCGTCTATAACCTTTCCAAATTCTCATTCCTACAGTCATGACAGCAGGCGCAGCCTTTACTGCTGAGCGAAGCGCACACAGTTAGAAGTACTCAACATCGTGTATGGTGAACTCTTCGGAGGTTGTCCCATCTTTGGTCGACATCAAGCGAAAATACGCGACGCCAAAGCCAGGAGGAAGCTCCCTCCCATGCGAGAAACGCATGCGCTTTCCATGTGTACCGCCGTCCTTCACCTCACCAGGGGAGTTTCTATTCGATGATGACAAGCCTTATTTGTGGTGGACCGCGTCCGAACTGAGCGAACTGCTGTGGATCGGACAGGGCAAGTCACAATGAAGAAATCTTGGCTAGCTATCTGCAGAGTAGTATCGACACCTATCAGCAAGTTCGACTCAGCCAACCAGTGACCTCACAAGCTCGAAGTCATTTTTTAAACGGTTTGCGTTTGGGAATGAGAGGCTTGGAACGATGGTCTATGACCGTTGGAAAAGCTCAGCAGTACCGCGCTCGCAGCACTGTTCATTCGGTGGTACTACTGTACCAAGAGTGTTAATCCCCAAGTATTACTATTGACCCTGTAAATCAAGGCGGTGTGCTCACAAAGTCACTTTGCGATTTCAGCTGTCGCTTGAAAGAACTGTCAAAGCACTATGCTCACTTTTTGGCAAAGATAGATGCTGTGGCTGCGCAGATTATAGAGACAGCCTTTTGTTTTGAAGAATTGCTCTTGTATATGTCGGTATAAATGAAATGTGAGTATATGATGATCGGAGACTGATAAGACGCCATTGATGAGATGTGCAGTCAATGTACATGTAGTTTGAAAGAAAAAGTCAACACGCTATGCATGGTCGTTTCTGAAATATCCTCACCAAGGAAGCGTTTGCCTCACGTTTCGAAAGGTAAGTGTTTGCATCCTCAAAAATGTTTTGCAGTCCTTGCCATCGGTGGCACACTCAGAGCGCTTGACTACACCTGGTGGTGTTGTAAGGAGTCAATTGTAGACATTAAATGTAATTGTCTATAGCGTTTGACGTATATAGAGTGTCTGTTTGGTTTGTGTGATGCACTACCTGCACATTTAGGAAGAAAGAATTCCCTTGGAAATGTAGGTAAGCTTGGGAAAGCTTTCTTTCAAGTAGGAGTTTCCCTGCAATTGGATGCGACCCTGATTCGGCCCCTTTCCAGCAGGAGCACCTTCGCCATACCCGGCGTACATGCGATCCACGACATCCATACCTTCGATTACTTTGCCAATGGGCGCAAAGCCCTGCTTGTCCAGGAACGTATTGCCCTGTTCACGCGTGTTGATAAAGATTTGCGTGGTTCGTGAATTTGGACCGGCGGTTGCGAAGACAACTGTTCCGCGTTCGTTCGAGACTCGAACTGGATCATCGGACAGATTCTTCCCCCGCCATTCTTGCTGAACAGTAGGATTTCCATTGATTCCAAACTGACACACAAATCCTGGTAGAACACGGAAAACCCGACAGTCGTCCCAGAATCCGATCGAAGTGAGCTCCTGAACATACACAAAGAAGTATATCGTGAGTAGAAACCCCAAGAGATGGAAAGGAAATATTGAAAGAAATACACAAAACCTACCTCGAAACGAGCAACACCCTTGGGGGCCCAATCAGGTTGTAGCTGTATTTTGACGGTTCCAACCTTGCCTATTTCTCCATCAAGATTGTTGAGGGTGAATTCCACAATCTTGCCCGCGTTAGTTTCGTCCGCAAAGGCTTCCGGAGAAGAAAGCGTCTTGCTGACAGTGGAAACACCAGCAGTCGTTAGTACCGCCTTGCGGATCCATCCTAGTACGGACCTGCGCGGTTTGTTCATTCCCAACGCCGTTGAGTAGGAAGAGGCGGTTCTCGAGAGCCGATGGGGTGGACTAGAAAAGCCGGTAGCGCCGAGTAGAAAGACTCCCACGGCAATGGCAAAGCGTCGCGAATACACAGTTGGTGCGGCCATGGTGCAATCGGATAGTATGAAGCTGCTGTTCGCTTTTGTTTCGTTAATGAGATCACTTTTTCCGCTCTAGGCTGAACACTGAAGTCAAACTGTAAGTAATGCAAAAGGCCTACGGAAGCAAAGAAGAATTAGAGGCATTCTCCGCGAGACATGGGTACATAAAATTTGGCTGCGTTTCCGAGGGTCAAGTACGTGCGCCGCCACCACCTGGGACAAGCTGACCTGGAATTGCTTCCTTCGAATACCTTAAAGTTAGGTATTTAATTATAAGACCACCTTTCGGACTTCATTTTTTGAAATAACTGTAAATACCAGTGCAATTTTTAAATAAATATGTGAGTTTTTTCAAATCTGTCTAACTGTAAAAACAACCCTCTCACGAAGGTACTCAAATTCAGTTTCACTGTCACTACATATAGTACCCCCCCCCCCCCCCCCCACAATCTATTTCGCTGCGGTAATCCTCAGCAGTGATACTCAGCAGTAATACTACGTTCCCCAATGCCCAAAATCCTGCTGGTAACAAATTCTTCTATACTCACGCAATGTATTGTTGATACAAAGAGAGAGTAAGATGAATAAAGGGGAAAGCCTCGTGAGGCCCCAATTGTATTGCAATTAATTGGTAACTCAATAGGTTTGTATTTGACTGAATTTAGAATTGTGAGTAGAGACTAATATGGATGTAATCTTTTTGAGTGCAAACAAATCCCTTGGAGCTCCCTTAGGAGTCTCAGTAGAATCAGTACTACTCTCCACAGATAGTCACATCACTGGGATAGTAATGTTCTGGTCAATTGTATTCAAGGAGACTGTAGCCTCTGTACTGTCTTCTATGGGTTGATCCCGCAGAATCCAGATGATTGCAAATGAATGCAGATGAACATGAGACCCTTTGATTGTGCGCAGACTTATCTGCTTCGATTCAATCCCAGTTTGTAGATGTGGAGAAGGTATTTTCTTTACCTCTCAAGGGACGACCAAAATAGAGAAAATTGCTTATGTAATAATGATTTCTTGGTTGGCAAGACATGTCGTCTTGCGTGTCACAACTGCTGCATCCTTGGATGCACACACGTGTCACTTCGCACTGCCTTCGCAAATGACATATCGGTAATGACCCGAATAACATTGCCTCTATCCGCAGCGTCGTACAGACGACGACTGGGACAGTAATAAGGCTGGCAAACATGGCCAATATTCAGAGCTAGGCACTATGCTAGTTGAATGTTCCAACAACAATAGCTACAACAATTGCTCACCTTTGTGGCAGATTGCAGTATTGCGTGGCTATACTTTATCACTGGAATCACTAGCGTAACTGTAAATTCAGTGGACCTTTTGAAAACTGGACTGTCCTAACTGTAAAATGGTTGACTGGCAGTGAGTATGTATGGTGTCTGACTACATCACTTTCTTTCCATTTTCCTTGCTAGTCCAAACAATGTAGAATTCCCGGTGCGACGCAATTTGAACTAACAGTAAATGCAAGTGATAACAAGACCCGGTCTTCTTGACAGCCACGCAATCTTGTACACATATCTTGCAGCTTGACTTGCAAGTTCAATTAATGCTATCGTATTGTTCGTAGTTGTCGTGAATTACTTCATGAAGACAGGTATCGGGTAGGGTCTGTGTTTAAAATATAAAGACTGAAATGCCCCAGATAGAAGGACGAATAGTAGGCCTTCGGATCAAGACTTATTCCGAGGCTGCGAACAGTATCGAAGCTGGATAGATTTCGACTGGGATAAACGTCAGAAATCGTGCGTATGAAATAATAAGTTGGGGGAAAGAAAATGTACTTGCAAATGACTTTTATGGGTTCAAAAATAGAGATTCATAAAAAACCACTCCAAACAATCTTATATACGAAGCAATTGGCGTTACATCAGAAATATATTCGACATATCCAACCTTTCCTATCGTAGCAGAGCATATTAATGTAGTTCACTGTCAGCAATCGAAACAGATGAAACGACTGACAGGACGACTAAAAAATTCAAGTCAAGGTGAAAAATGACCTGAGCGTTTGTCCAGAATGACGAATCGGGTTTCATTTAATATTTCTGTCCGTTAATTAAATTGTCAGGCTATTCGCCACTTCTGCCCTCAAGTCATATTGGACTGGTCAAAACGTTTCCCAAGAGATTTGCTTATGAGAAGGCCCAGAGAAGATGACTCGGAGAAAAAGCAACGTTCCATCGAACCCGTATTGGATCGACATGATCCATTGCCTATTAGTCGGTACCGCAATTTTTGGCCTGCAATCCCGTAATTGAATCAGATCGGATATTTTTCAGCCGATGCAACTTCCTCGGGGTTTTCGTCTCCGTTGTCCAGCAACAAGATTATCCGGATCTTTTCCTCGATTTTCTAACAACGGTTTCTTCCATAAAACTCATTTTTGACAAACGTGTTGTCATGTCTCTTCAATACCAACAGGGCGACAACAGCGAAGAATGCAACTATCGTGTTGCCATTCATCTCAATAACGTTGGCGTTGCGCTTCTCGAGCGTCGGGCCTACAAGCAAGCCCTCGACACTCTCAAGGATGCGGTGACGGTTGTCCGCCAAGCCTTTGTTGATGAGGACGACGAGAATCAGAGTTCGATGTTGACCAAAGCCGCTCGTCGGCTTGCAACTCCCAAATCGCTTGTTCTCGCCTCCTCTGGCCTGGTGACAATTTCGGAAGATGCCGGATTCGAGACTATCAGACCACTGACGCATGCTGGGGGATCAGATCAAGCTCTTTGTGCTGTGAAGATGGAACACTTTGGGCAGGAAGACCGTGATATCGATATCGACTCAGCCACAGTATTGCACAACTTTTCCGTCGCGCACCTTCTTTTGGCCCGCGTTGCTAAGACGAACAGCTGCGCAAAGCAGCTGCGAGTCGGTGCGCTCAAATTGGCCAGTCTATCGTACCGAACACTTTCCACACTCCTCGTTGTCCGTGATGAGAACGAGCTCGAGAACATGATTATGCTTAAACCCAATCTATTTTTGATCGCTATTTCTGTTCTGCGGTGTCTTGTTCATGCCCTACACGAGTCGAACCAAGTGATTAAGGCACAGCAAAGCTATCAACGATTGCTACTCCTGGAAGCTGCCATTGGTGAAGTTGACGAACCACCCTGCTTGACTGGGAAAAGCGCTGCTGCTGCATAAATCAAGCTACCTACATAACAGGCTATAGAATTTTGTTTACCTAGAATCTTCGATAAAGATGCTGTACCGTCATGGCACTATTTCCAGCTTGATTGATTGGAAACACTGCTTTTTGGAAAACCCGCCATCAACAACGAGGAACGCTTCATGTGGGAATCACGTATGAGGCTATGACATATTAACTACAAAATTTCCAGGGCGTCACCGTCTGCAAGTACTCGAGCCATAATGTGCGCATATTTTCCAATACGCTGGTATTGCTTTGCTAAGATGCGAATTCTTCTATCGGAAGGCCAATGATTGAGCCTTTTCTGGGTTTTCAATACCTCGTCGATGCAATAGCGTCTACGATGCGAGAGTTGCGGTGCGACGGCCAGTTCGAGGCCTCGAGCAACCGAATTCACGATGGCTGTCACAGCCGTGTTAATTCGCACGGCGATTTCATTCGCATTACTCTTTAAGCAAGCGCCGAACAGTTCTGCGACAAGCTCACTGAATTCAGGCCGGACTACCCGATGAAATTCAGCTGTATAACGCGTATATTGTAGGATTTCGTCGAGTTCCTGTGGTGACCACCACAATCGAGCGGCTTCGTCCATTGATATCGGCGCCTGTCCAACGACTAGATCAGGCCAGACACAGTCGTTTTCATCAACAAAAAAGTGTACCCTTCGTCGTTTGGACTGAAGATTTTTTGGTGTACGGAATGAACTCGGCTTTGCTCTGTCGTTGGTTGGTATGGCTTCCCACGGGCGTGGTTCGCATTGAAGCGATTCGGTAATGGCGGAGATCGCGCTAGCCCCGCAGTCTAGGTTGTGCGAAATATTGCGGACAGCAGATCTCAGGGAGTGCATGTTTCATTTCGAAGGAAGAATGGGGAAAGCAACTTTTCTGGATAGCAAATTACGACTAGCATGAAAAGCGTGAGCTTGGAACACGACTTCGATTTGTGCCGTGCAGAACAGATTAGAAGAGAAATAGGCCACTGTGTGACAGTTCCCGATGCCAACCCGACCGCTGATATCGTACCTTCATACTTATTAGAATTGACTATCCTAAATCTAACTTACTTTGCAGTTATATAAGGTCACACTTTATGCTGGCTTGTCATTCACCGCACTTAGTCTGAGACAATGGCGAAAAAGGAAAAGAAAAGTAAATAGACTGAGTCTTGTTCGTTTATTTATGAGCTATTCCTTTATTTTAGACGGTAGGGAATCTAACCGTTTAAAGTTAAATTTGCAGATATTGATTTGTTGGTCATTGCACGTCGACAACTACACTTTGATGAGGTTCAAGAACTACTGGGATCAAATGTATATTTATCCGTCTTTCTCCGCTGCCAAACAGACGCAGCTTGCATCACTTACTGTTGCACCGAAGATCCTTTAAAGTTAACTTATGTTAGCAGGAGCATCACTACTTCCAGTAAAGCACGTTTAATTTTCTAAATCCCCCCGGTAAACCATGTTAGCTCAGATTCATGTCGAACTGACAGTAAGCAAACTCACTGTATACAAGTGCATCGGGATTTGGAACCCATAGCCGATGGGTGTTACTCATTATTAGTCAAGGGGGAGGGTCTCCTATTTGACGGCTCTAATGACAAACATAGGGTCGCCTGAATTGCCCTTCTGAACAGATGATGCCGTATTCATCCAGGCAAAACCTTTTGATGGATTGGAAAGCATTTCCTGCATCGAGGGGCGTTCTGGCAACAACTGTTTTTCCGGAATGATGTCGATAGCCTCCAGCGAAGACCAAGATGCCGCGTAGTGAAAATAGCTTGCCACTATTGTCAACCGATCAATGTCATCAGCTTGCAACCACAAAGCAACTGCCTTGGTGGCAAAACAGCGATTCGAGAAAGAAACAAGAGCAATTCCTCCCGGTCGTAGTAGACGGTGCATCTCTTCGAAAACAAGTTTGGGGTTTGTCAAGTAGTCCACTGACACAACATTGGCAATAACGTCGAAAGAGCAGTCTTTGAATTGTGACAATGTTGAATGTTTGTTCAGATCCTGAACGTAGTATTCCGTTAGCTGGCCATTCCGTTCAAGTTCCTCCCTATTCATGCCTACACCGGCAACCCTCCCATATCGCACTTCACTTTCGTGTTCGCCAGGCAAATGAGAAATCCAGCTACTACACAAATCAAGAATATCTAGTCGTTTCTCCGGTATTTCTTTCGCTAAAAGACTTTCGAACCCGTCCTGGTAAAATGCAGTCAAAGATGCGATAGCTCGATCGTCAATGTGCGTAACGAATCTAGGGTTGTCGTAGAATCGAGCGTCGTCGCTGCTATCAAGACGATTCATATCCTTTTCTGTATAGGGCCAATCACCGCTTTTCAGAGCAAAATCTTCGTCAGGGTCAAAACTCACAATTTTCCGTTGGTAAAAAAGTGTAAAGGGAAAAGAGTATGCAGTTTCAGTAGCCTTTCCAATTTTAAAAGGTAGCTTGGCCTTTGAGGCATAGGAGAAAGTAGACGGCAAAAATGCGGCTACTGCTGACAATGAAATTGTTGCGCCGAATATCCAAATGGGCGCTTCCAATCCGGCATTTCTCATGTTGGCTCCGTTTCTAGCAAAGCAAGCCCACCAGCAATGCACAGAGATTGATCTTCCTCTTTTTATTCACAGTCGAGCGCATCCACTCTGATGAGACTGGGTTGAAGGGGAGCTAAGAGGTGAAGGAAAGGCAAAGAGGGGGGAACCTCTCCGGTCTGCGCCAATGTCACACAGTCAGCGGCTCGTTTGTCGTTCCGCATTTTTCGAATTGAAATTAGTAGTTTTGGTTGTAAAGATTCGAAAGTTGAAACTGTTGGTGAACCCGAGTGCGACAAGACAACGGGACAGTGCGATCGGAAATATTGCTGGTTTGATTCGACTCCCATTGGTTTGCGTTCTGTGATTTGCTACATTTGATGACGTGTACTTTATGAACGTCAGCGGCGCACCTGATTGTGACGTCATCAGACACCTCGCCGGGAAGCCATTTTCGCGAGTCACACGAACAAGGTTGACAATCCGCGTCGGAACAAACCATAGGCTTTTCCACCATGATGCACGGATCGCAAGCACTGCTACAGGCTGCGAAACGCAAAGTCTCCGCTATCGCTTCTAACGCAATCACCATGCGATCGATTACTGTTGGAACCGACATGATCAGTTCCGTGATTTCCTTACAAAAGGCTCGTCCCTGGTACATGTCGGATGCGGAGGGATCCAATATGGCCGACGACAATGCCGTGACGCTCAAAGATCTCTTTAAAAAACAGACGGTTGCTCTTTTTGGCGTTCCTGCGCCCTTCACTGGTACGTGCTCAAACGAGCACTATCCGGGATACAAGGCTCTGGCAGACGACTTTCTACAGGCCGGTGTCGATCGCATTGTATGTTACAGTGTCGCGGATCCGTACGCCATGGACGGCTGGGCCAAAGCTTTGAAGAACGATGCCGAAAAGATCACTTTCATGGCGGACCCAGACTCTTTGTTTGCCAAGGCCTATGGGTTGGACGCAGCGTACGATGCGGTCAGCCTGGGACAACGGTCTATTCGGTTTTCAATGGTGGTCGCGGATGGAAAGGTAGAGGCATTTCACAAAGTCGACGACGCGGTGAAGGATGCGGAGACCCTTCTGGCTGACGTCAAGGAATGGAAAGATCATCAGTAAAGCTACCAAGGCAGAGCGGAGAGCTGGTATACGCGAGTCACTTGGGACAGAAGCTTGTCGTGTATCCCCTAGTATTTCTTGGATGTGACTCTACCGTGAATAAGAGCTGCATTCCAAGAAGACGTACGACGGCACAAAATGTGACCCGAGTTTTAATGCACAGACCTTCGATGTATACGTGGTTCTTTCATACCGCTGTCCGAAAGTCTTGCGGCGTATATAGAAATCGATATGGACAAGTAAATCGTATTGTCTTTAGGTAGAACAGCTAGTATTAAGGATCGCCCTTTCCCGTTAGGGCGCATTATAGGCTGATTAACATACTGGTCGCTCTTTTATGAATTGTGGTAGAAATACACAAGGCCATTACTGCCAAAGTCTTCACTTTTTCGTCATGCGGATTTTGCCTCCCACGAGCTTGAGGGCGGGTAGTCCGCGTATAATTGCGGACCGGGCAAATTCAGTCTGACACGAAGGGCAACTGTACGGATCCGCACTCGTTCCGTGATCCCGTAAAACACCGGCGCAATCTTCCGATATCCGCTCAACAAAGCACTTGACAAGATTGGATTTGGTCCCGTTCTTCTTCTTGTACCGGAAGAGCCGCTCACCGCACTTGGCGCAATTCACGCTAACGGTTTGGTAGGAATCTACAACGCTGCCTCGTTTGGGTTTGGCGGCGGCTGCGAAGCATCGCCGATCGGGTGACGCAACGGGCGAAGGACCGAAGGGAACGCTGGATGGGACCACACGACGGTGGCGAACCCCAGCTTGCAGATCTCTCGACGCAAACGACGCCCATGCTCTCTTGTCCTGGAGGAACAGCATCAAACCAATCGCATTTCGACAAATCACTCTCATGTTTTCCCTCATATACAGACGAAGTGCAACATGGGTATCAGGGAGAAGCAAAGACAAAGACACCGGGCCTACCTATACACCTTCGGCCGGTTCAGCTCTGTCAACGACGGTGACCGAACCGATTCTCCGTATTCTGTCGTACAGGAAACCGATCCCGGTTCTTTTTCATTCGTGAATGATGATCCCTAACTAGCTATCCTCTCTCTCTCAAGAACTAGACACACGGTTACAGCCGCCACCAAACAACACAAGAAAGTTACTACTGAAAGGAGAAACTACAGTATCCAGAGATTTTTCCACGGTGGGCTATCGTTTTCCCATTCCTGCACTGGTCGTATCACAATTGCTGGCGCTCGTGTCGACGTCGGTATCGTCGCCATCCTTGGGGTCTTTGCTCGAAAAATCCAAAAAGGCGTTGGTGGCCGCCGCCAGCGTGATCAACCCGGCGCCGGTCCATCCTGCAACACCACCAAGCGACTCGCCCAACAGCCAGGCCGAAAATCCAGCGCCGTACACTGGATCCATGGCGTATATTACCGACGCTCGTTCCGCCGATACATCCTTTTGTGCCTTGGTCTGTACCCAGTTCACCAAGGCCGTCGTTACAGCGCTCAGATACACAATCTCCCAGGGATGGGTTAACGCGATCGACATAACTTCGGCGGCTGGATTGAAGCATACCGAGGCGGCGGCGGTGGCTTGAAAGGGATTGCCCTCCCAAAACGTCCAAATCCCGGCCAGTCCCGTCACCACCCACAAGCAAGCCGCGTTCAAGGCGGCCGAGTTGGCCACGACGGACGACGCCTTTTCCAATCGCAAAATAAACATGGCGGACGAGACGGCAGCCGCAATCGTCCACAAGTCTCCGACGTTCAAGTCCAGGACGTTGCCGTTACTGCCGTAGGCCAACAGGGCGGTTCCGGCAAAGGCTGTCAACGCGGAAAGCCAGGTAGCGTTCGATATCGCCCGGCCGAGGAGTATACGGGCCAAAAACGGGACAAACTTGACGTTCAGGTACAACAGAAAGCCGGATCGCTGGGCAGTGGTAAATTCTAGACCAATTGCTTGAAAGGAAAAGCCGAGAAACATCCAAAAACCCATTTCGGCGCCCCATCGCCACGTTGAGCTCACATTAGTCGGGTTGGACTCTTCACTGACAATTGCATCCAAATCCTCGCCTTTGGTGAGCTTTGCCCAGAGTTGTGCAAGCCCGGGTGTGTACGGACTAGCACACAGGGCGGCGAGACCGAAACGCAGAAACGTAAACGCGGACGGAGCACTATCTGCGATCACGCCCTTGATTACTGCATGCTGACTGCCCCATAGAATGGCCACCATGTTCAGCAGCAGAATTGATTGGGTGGTTCGGTCGCGCCATACTGTAGTCTCGGGTGTCCCGGATTCCGTAGAGCCTAATATGTCGGATGCCACCACTGAAGCCTCGTCACGGGGAACAATAACCGCCAGTGTTTCGTTCTGCGAGACTCGTATCAGTCCGTTTTTGCTGGTACTGAGATCTTCCAAGACCGGCTCCTGCAAACTGGCATACCGACGATACCAAGGTGTCGACGCCCGGCTATAGGATTGTCCGTACAGCAACGATCGAGTGGCAAAGGACGGGTACGCGTTTGAAAAGGCGTACGTCGTCCCTACCAGAGTGAGAATCAGGCAACAAGCTCTCGCCAGTGAGTTCATGACACGGTGTTTGTTTCCGGCATGGGTCACTGGACAAGTCTTTGGAGGATGGAAACGCAATAAATCACGTAGTTGTCGGCGTAACTTGGTGTGGCCGTCCCGAGGAAGGGGATGCTCTGTGTTCTTTTTACGGTAACAGTATATCGTACCGGTAGAGTAGGTTGGCACTTTCTCCAGTTTTGGGTTCCAATTTGGTAACGCGATTTCCTATCTGTACATATAGTTCCGAAACAGTAATATTCCCGATTCCCTCTGAATTTTCCGCATTCAACCCTACTTGGGGACGACGACACCGGAGGGTTTTTTGATGTTCACAGTCAAGGTGTGTACAGTTACTGTGGTAGTGCCCTCATTCTGACGAAAGTATCGTTGAGCGCTTGTCTTGTTGCAGCAGCTGTTGCTATTGCTGTTAAAGTCTCCTGTTACAGTTTCTTCTCAACTGGCAACATCGAGTGGACGTTCTCATCATGTTCGAAGTGTCGTGGGGCGAGATGGGCGTGTGCATCGGTTTGGGTCTCTTCTTAATCGGCCGTGAGGATTTGCCCAAGGCGGCGCGTATGGCCGGTACGCAGGTGGGCCGAGTGGTGGGTTTGTTGCAGGGTGCGCGGGCCCGCGCCGATCAGTTCGCCGGCCAGAACGAACTCCATCAGCTGCAGAATGAACTGCGGTCGGGACTCCGGGATTTGGATGCGGTGAAATCGGAATTGGCCGTCTCGTTGAGTTCGCGGGGAGTGGTAGGACGACAACTGGGAGCCACCGTGCCGGGGGTCAACCGGGCAACCGTGTCGCCGATGACCACACATACCATGTTGACGGGAGGGACTGCTGCGGGAAGTCTCGCGGCTTTAGGGACGATGGGGCTGCCCGTAGGACGACCAGCCGGTGGGGACGATGACGGCACGAACGTCGATGGGACAACGAATGCCGCGGGCTCGGAAGGACTGTCCTGGACGTCGTCGCCCGGTAGTCCCATACATGCACCGCCCCGAACGTTGCCTCCCGTCTACCAAACGGTGGCAGCCGTCGCCGAGTCGGAATGGGAATCCCAAGGGATTGCCTTTCGTTCCCGAGCCGAACAAGGATCGGGTCTGGCCAACGCGTCGGATCAAGCGACGACGGGGTCGGCCCTTTTGGCCAGTCTTTTGCGACAATCGCTCGTCTTTGACCAATACGATCGAGTGGTAGCGGATCAAGACGAAGCTCTCCAATCCAAAATTAGTCAAATTAAACAAAAGGCTCGAGATCAGGTGTCCGCATCCAGTGACACGGAGGTCCCCCGATGATTGGTAGATGGGAGGACCAAGCCCTATCCGGAACGTCGTTGGAGGCCCAAGCCGTGTTGCTTTGTTTCTGACCGCGGCGCTGTCGGCAATTTTCCGAGTTGATCCACACCAGCTCCACGAAACTCGTTCCGCTCCCGTAGTGTTGGCCACCCATCGGGGACAGTATCTTCTGCTGCGTAAAATTCATGTTTTTCAAAGCTAGCACGCACGGGTCGAAAAATCATCTGTCTATCCAACAATCGAGAGTGTACGAAAGGTCTGCAAAGCCATATACTACTCAATTAGATTTGGGCTTGTGATCCAAAGTGCACGGTTTTCTATGTAATGTCCGTTAGAGCAGCCTAGGCAACAAGCCTCGATAAAGTTCGAATGCTGGTGTCACCGAATAGGTAGTGACTGTGAAATAAACAAGGTATAGATAGCATAGTATCTCACTGTCAGAGTGTTTCGAGTCGACACGATTTACTGTTCGTTGTAGGTAGCTAGCTCATCGTCTTGCCGACTGTACGGGATTCAATTGCTCACAACGGTAGGTATGCTTTTTTCGAGCAGTAGGGTAGGTTCAATACACTCTCTTTACAGTTAACAAAGAGTGGGAAGCGCCGTCTGTCGAGACATGGACGACTCCCCACCTCGAAACACAGTCGCAAAGGGATCACGATCAGATAGTGCGGGGGGTTGTAGGAAGTCTGGAAATGCTCCACAACTGTACCGACACTTGTAGTCATCCACTTCCCCATCCATTCCTAGCGGTGCCAAAAGGACCGTCGGCAAGTACGTACTGCTTGTGGAATCACTAGGGTTGAGTATACTGTATCCAAAGAAAGTGTAGGCCCGAGTGACACCGTACGAGGCCTAGTAGAGAGAGAGAGTGTGTGTGTGAGTCGGATTGTTCTATACGAACAGTATGAGTACGGACACGAACGAGGACAATAGCTTGCTCGCCGCGGACGAAGCATCGATTCTGGACGGAATGGACGGACCGCCACAACCTCCCCCCGGAGAGATCCGGGAAGATCCCTGGATCCTACAGCCTCCCACCATGGCGGCCCTCGGACAGCCCCCTCTCGCTACCCCGCCGACGGCTCTGGGTGATCCGTCCGCGGCGGCTCTGTGGCGGGAACGCGAACGCCGCCAGCGTACCGTACGACTCCTCATGATGTTCCTGCTCATGCTCTTACTCATGGACGGCGAAGACGGGAACAATAACAACGCACCGCACAAACACGGCTTGCGATCGCGGCGGGACCCACGGAGAAAACGCGACGCCGGGAACCGTCCGCTCGATTCCGTTGTCTGGGACGCACGCACGTTGCAAGAATCGCGGTTACGGGAGATTGCCCGGACGCATCCGCGGTATCAGGCCTTGATTGATAAGAATAAGGGAGAAAATGTAGAAGCTGGTGTTTGGGAATGGGCGCAGCAGTTGGCGGAACAAGAACGGGACGAGTTTGGGGTCGAAGCGGCTCCGGCCAGTAAACCAATGTTGTCACCAGCAGGTACGATTGTGGATGAAGAAGCCACGCGAAAGGTGTGGACGTATCCGTGGAATGCGACGGGATTTTATCGCGGTGAATGGTCCCGACGAATCGCTAAACAAGCAGACGAAACGACCCCTGCGGTTTCCAGACCAAAAGTCCAAGATGCGAACGCGACTGTGGCCCAAGAACGAAGCCTTCTCGATCCGGTGGCTCTGGAAGAGACACTCTTGGAAACGCTTCAGAGTCGTGGGATCCAGGCGGGCGTCGTTTTGTTACCAAACGAATTGGCCGTGGCTACCCGGGATGACAACAATCTAACGTCGATTCGTTGGGAGCAAATGACCATGGATGCCAACGGGAAAATGTACAAATCGGTCCAAGCCACTACCGAAGACCAACATACTAACAATGATAAAGAGGGCAGCCCATCAATCACCCTTACTCACAACTCAGGTCGCGCCGCGTTCCAGATATACGCTAGATCGATTCCCGCGATGAAGGAACTGAGTTTGGTGGATGGGTTCGTCAAGCTCTATGATTCTACGAGTCCGGGATACTCAACCCGCAAAGATATTCTGTTGCGTGTACGGGGCGTGCTGATACACGCCATAGGGCAACTTTCCTTGGTGTCGAATGTGGACGTGTCGAGGAGCGCCTTTGTGATTATGCCCTCCGAAGCGCGTGCAACGCAACATCGGCGTTTACGGACGGCTTTGGAAGATTTGGACGGTGCCAGTTTGCCCCAGATCCGTCAAGATGCGCTGGACTTGTACGGTGGTCGTTTGTCTACGGAGGACCGTGACTGGGCGTTGCTTTCTACCCCCTTTGGTGGTCGTCGTTTATCAAGCGAAACTTCCACCCCAAGGAATGCGAGAGCAGCGATGGAGGAAGCCACGGAAGTGGACGCGGAGACTTTACCAGTCTCCTCGAATGCTACACATCAACAATCCGAATCAACGTTGGAACCTATTCGGATTCCGTGGTCGGATGTTGTTGTTCCTTATCCCTTTGTTCGAGATGACAAGGAGGAGACGGTCCGTCGGGTTCGAACACCAGCAGCACGTCGTATGCCTCCTCGCGAGCAACTGCTAGAATCCAATGCTGCCTCCTGTGAATTTGAAATTACAATGAGTATTGAGCCGACAGAGTGGACCGTGGGTGCGTGGCGAGCGCTTTTAAGCCGACACGCAAACGAGGCCAAGCGATTGGATCCTTCCAAAGCTGGGGATATCACAGAGGATTCACCAAGTGGGAAGGAAAATGTCAGTACTCCACCCATGGGCCCCACCAATCGTCGGAAAATACTTCAAGATCAGGCTTTGGTTATGAATATGGCCGGATCAATCCACTCGCCAAACTGCGACTTTACAGCTACCTTGAATGTCACGGCAATTCGGACGGACTGGGAAGCTACGACGGGCAAGGTCATCAATTACAGTTTTTACATGATGCTGGTTTGCATGGCGCAGATTATATTACTACTGCGTCAACTATTACACTCGCAGGCTCAATCCGCGGCGGTTCGTGTATCAATGCTCTGCATTGGATGGCAAGCAGTCATTGACGCACTCGTGTGTTTGGTACACATTTACTTCAGCCTTGCCATGCAGCCGCTTTTTACGGCCTTTGCCAGTGTGGCTTTTTTCAAACTACTGATATTTTGTGTCATTGAGATGAAGTACATGAGCAGTAAGTGGATCGATGCTGATGTTAAAAAAAAACTCTCGGCATCTGAATATAGCCTCATGGAATTCTTTTGCCGTGCGTAGTTATCATTCAGGCGAGAAACAGCAGCAATGGTGGTCAGTCAACAGAAGTTTTGAGAAGACAAGTGGCAATGTTACATCTTCGGTTTTATCTTGCATTGTTCGCGGCTTTTTTAATGTTGTTTTACATGGGCGAAAAGTACCGCACATTTTATGTTCTTGGGTTGTACTCTTTCTGGGTTCCACAGATCATTCTGAACATAATCACCGAAGCGAAGAACCCGCTGCACAAGTACTTCATCAATGGTATGAGTCTATCGCGACTTGTGGCGCCGCTGTACGTGTTCGGTGTGCCGAACAACTTTTTGAAGGAAATCCATGCCGATGCTCCGACGGACGCATGGTTGTGCCAGCTACTTGTGCTGTGGGTCGGGGTACAGGTGGCTATTTTACACTCCCAATCGAAGTACGGAACTCGATTTATGATTCCAGCACGATTTCTGCCACCCAAGTTTGACTACAGCCGGCCAATTCCCTCATCCATGCTTCCACCCGGGGCCTTGGAATCGCCGGTCCCTGAGTTGGCGCTGGAGCGGAATAGCGAAAACCAGCCGTTGGTGACATCCAGCCCGGACACCTCGTCACCAGCGCGCGATCGATTACGGCATACGACGGCCGTGACGACAAGGAATCGAATGCGACGAACGAACCGAACCGAAAGCAGCGGAATGACTACCGAAACGCTCGATCATTCACGATGCAATAGTCCGTTGGCGCCGACGCTAGACTGCAGTATTTGCTACGACGCAATCAATGTACGAGATCAGCTTGGCTACATGCTGGCTCCGTGCAATCACTTGTTCCATCGGGATTGCCTTATACAATGGATGGATGTGAAAATGGAATGTCCCATTTGCCGCACCGAATTACCCGCATTATAGAAATAGCTGTCTTTTATAAGTTGCCCATACCAAAGATATTGCGTAAGTTGGTACTATACATGAAACATAGGGATGCAGGTGGACTATCTCCTTTCACGGAATGATGGATCACGGATACCCTGTTTCTTTCGACACGAAAGCCCTAGCTCACGTTAACCATGGGTATCCGATTCTGCACGAAATCGGTTGTTCGCCGTTGCGTTAAAGCACTTTTTGTGGATATTAATTTGCATTGTCTCCCCAAGTATCCAGATCATTCTTTAAACTTGACTGCCGTGTGGGCTCGCCACTTCCGGCGTGTGTACGCTCCCCGGAGGCACGGAAGACGTGGGCTCCGTCATAATCGGTTGCACTTTGGCGTAGGCCGAGGCTGCCGCCATGTCTGCGTCTCGTTCCTTCCGTCGGCGTTTTTCTTCGTCGGCTTGGTCCATTGCCAACACGGCGTCGTGGTTTTCTTGTGCAATTTGCAGGGCAAAGGCGCGGACGAACCGGAGACCACACGTACAAGCAATGACCACGATCAACAGCGTCAACACGATCGTCTTGGTGTCGATGATCATCATTCGACTGTCGGACAGAATTCTCTTCTTGTCGGTATCCTAGCAGAAAGATACAGAACCTGTGTTGTGGTGCGTCGACTTGCGATCGCTGACAACAAACAAATACTCCGCGCTACGCGTTCCATGGTCGCGATCCTAGGCCAACGAGCACATAAAAATGACTCCCGCATTCACTAATGTAAGGGTACCCGGAACTTCCCCAAGTAGTACCCGGATCGGGGATAGGATGTTCCGTGAAATCCCGTTTGACGTGTCAGCCTTACGTGGTGATTTCGGCGAACCCCAAAAAGAGTTCGAATCTTTGAGGTTTTGGTTGGACAAACAAATATACTCGTCACATTCGCTCCTTGTCACCATGGCGTCAACGATTTTGATGCGAGCCGGTCGAAGCCGGTGTCGTCTAGCATCTACTGCAACTGTTCGTACCATACAACCGATTGTATATCCCTCGGCTTCGCCGCGGTACGAACGCGGATTTGTGAGCTTTTCACGATCGCGATGGCACAAGCAGAATTCTTCTTCCCACAACGGCTCGTCGGGTTCCACCGACTCGTCATCGTCCACGCGCGACGCAGGCCTGGCTTTTACTAGCGTTCTCTCCGATCCCAACGATGTCCCCGGTCCTCGTGGTATTCCTAGTCGTGCTGAGCAGCTCCGGCGATTGCAAGAAGCGGGCGTCATCTTTGACGTGCTCGTCGTGGGCGGGGGCGCCACTGGGGCGGGAACGGCCTTGGACGCGGCCTCGCGAGGATTGTCGGTGGCATGCGTGGAACGAGGTGATTTCGCGTCCGAGACATCCTCTCGATCGACCAAGCTTATCTGGGCGGGAATTCGTTACATGGGGACGGCCACGGCGGCCCTCCTCAGCCCCAAACTGTGGCAGCATCCGGTAGACACCGTCCACCAATTCGTCGGCGAAATGAAAATGGTCTGGCACTGTCACGTGGAACGTCGGTATATGACATCAGTCAATCGACATTTGTGCAATTGGATACCTATTGCGGTGCCGTTCAATTCGTGGCACATTTCACCGCCGCCCATGGGACATCCACTCTTCGGTTACTTTCCTTTTCTAGCCCCCGTGGTGTTCAAATTTTACGACGCGCTATCAGTGTTTACGTGTCCACCGAGCTACGTGTTGACGAAATCGAGGGCCCAACGTGACTTTCCTCAACTGGATCCTGACGGGCTCAAGTACGCGGCGGTGTTTTACGAAGCGCAACACAACGACTCACGCACGAACCTGGCGATTGCCATGACCGCAGCCGAAAAGGGTGCCGCCATTGCCAACTACACGGAAATGGTAGATTTGATTCATAACGAAGCTGGCAGAGTAGTAGGAGCGGTCGTGCTGGATCGCATGACTGGCAAGCAATGGAAGGTGTACGCGAAGAAGGTTGTGTTGGCGGGTGGTCCCTTTACCGACCAACTTCGATCAATGGAAGCCGGTAAGATACCACCGGCCGTTCGAGGATCGGCGGGTACACATATTGTACTGCCTGGCTACTTTGTTCCGCACAACATGGGGTTGTTGGACTGCAACACGAGTGACGGTCGATTTTTGTTCATACTACCTTGGTTGGGCCATACTCTGATTGGAACCACCGACAAGAAAGGACCCGCCGAGACTCTGCAAAATCCCCCGGAAGACGAAGTCGTATGGTTGTTGAAGGAATCGCAAAAGTTTCTGCGCAAAGATCTGAAAGTTCGTCGGTCGGATGTGCTTAGTGCGTGGCGTGGTTGGCGACCATTGGCGGTGGATCCTCACGCCACTGCAGACTCTCCCGTTTCACGGGACCACGTTATTTCGGAGAATCCCGAATCAGGTGTCATTTTCATCGCCGGTGGTAAGTGGACTACTTGGCGGGAGATGGCCCAGGAAGTCATTGATCGCGTGGTGGGGCCGTCCGGCCCGCCCAGTTTGACCTTGGACATCCCTTTACACGGAGCAGAGGGATACGAAAACAATCTGGCCATTCAACTCATTCAACGATACGGTATGGATACTACCGTAGCGGAGCACTTGGTAAAAACCTACGGAGGTCGTGCGTGGGAGGTATGTGAACTGATGCAACCGACGGGCAAAGCGTGGCCCAAGTTTGGGAATCTGCTCGTAGAAGGCTTTCCATACATTGACGCTGAAGTATTGTACGCTACACGAGAATACGCCTGCACGATCGAAGACGTGCTATCCCGGAGAACGCGACTGGCGTATCTGAACCGGGATGCTGCTGTGGCGGCAATTGAACCGGTCGCCGATATTTTGGCCCGGGAGTTGGGCTGGACTGCCAAGGCTAAAGAACAGCAAATACAAGCTGCACGAAATTACGTGGAATCGTATTCGGGACGAAAACCAGATCAAGCCGGCAAGCTGCTACGGGAAGCGTCGTACCAATCTCCAATCGACATATTTACGGCTCTCGATACCGACCTCAGTGGCTTTCTGGATCAGCAAGAGGTTATGGAAGTGGCCACTATCTTAGGATTCCAAATGTCCAGCAAGGAAGTCACTAAAGCTTTCGAGCAAATGGATAAAGATGGGTTTGGGCGTGTGTCCGTGGAAGCCTTTCAAAATTGGTGGCATGCTCATCCCAATAGTGCCTACCGCAAGCACTTGCTCAAAGAACTGGGAGTCGGCGAAACTACGGCCAAGGATCGTAGGAAGCAAAACGCTGCGTAGCATCTGAGCGGCTTTTATTTTAAAATGGTGGTCTGTTCTATATCCTTATGTGAATAGTGTACAAGGCTGTCCGAATCTTTTTCATTAGTTGTTGGTCTTTCGCGCATTCATTGTGTCGGTAACGTATAGCTCCCATAACACAAAGCGTCGTTCGTGGAGACCTGCCACTACACTTGCCAGAGTGCCGAGTTGTGAAGAAAAAAGTCTATCGCGATGGGTGGCAACATGTGCACGTACTCCATGGGCAACTCGGTGACCCTCTGCACGGTGTATAAATTCTGGCGTGTGTCGTCGGCCTTATACTCGATCCGGTATATTCGGCCCTTTTGCAGACCCACGCCCTGTTTGAGGGTAGCCGTCGTCGGATCCCTAGACGGAGCCGCTATCGTGGCGAGCCCGAATCCCACAATACAGGGTGTCGCACTCGTGTCTTGAACGTACAGGCTAGCTTGATCCCGTAATTCCCGAATTCCGTTGGAAATCGATGCCTTCCAAGTTTCGATAGGATTAACCTCGGCGACGATTCCCGAAAGCTGAAACTGGTTTCCCATAAAGTCAACGACGAGCGTTTCGGTGAGCTGCCCGACCTGCGGAACTTTGCCCGTGTACAAGTAGTTCCTGCCGGGAGAATACAGTTCGTACTTTTGGCCCCATTCGTCGTTAATGAAGGAAAGAGCGCTAATCACGGGAACATCTGTCATGATCAGTGCGAGTTTCGACTGTATCGGAACGAAGAGTTGGTATCAGTATGTCTACTGTGAATGTTGTTTCGTGTTAGTTTCGTGAATGGCTTCGGTAGCGTGACGACACCAGTAGTAGCAAAAGCAATTCCGTGGAACGATTGTGTGCCGACGGAACCCGATGGGATGGCGTGGGCGGGGTGAACGCTTTTTCAGCTGCGCGAACACCGGTGTCTGCTAGCGAGAGCTAGCTAACCGGAAGCTCTAGCTAGCTCTAGTAGGAACTACTCTAGAGATAGTTGCCTATAAGAACATGTCTCCGAGAGGTCGGCATCCAAATCAAAATCTCATGGTGACCTCGTACGGTATGCGGGAACGGTTCGCTACGACACACGACCGAAAAAATGAGGCTCTTCCAAGGTTCTGATTTCAGGGCGGGTTTCCGATCCCTGCCCTAATATTTAGGATTTGGGCTGGTAGCCGCTACAGACGCGGTGTCACCTACGCGACGACCAGACCGCAATTAGACGAGGCCCTCCATCGACGACCGAGTTTTTCAAGGCAGTAGTCACACTCTAGACCGACCATGGTGATAGTAGCTGGCAGCAAGAATCTTACAGCGCCGGAATTTTGTTCGTTCACCATAGCTTCTTTTGCTGTAGAAGTTGTACACGCTTACGCTTGCATCCCGGCGCGTGCCGCAAAACAGGGAACGCGAAATTGCATCGGACGAACTAGTAAATTAATCAGCTTTCGTTTGTGAAATCCCATCCCATCCCGCATTGCTAGCTTTCCATCCTTGCCGTGTGCGACCATGCACTCTTACCGTGCTCCACCATCGGTAGGTGTAGCGACTACCGTATCTACGCATGCTGTATCCAGATCAGCCGAGCTGCTCTCGTGCGCTAAAACGGCCGTAAAAATTGCACGAAAGAGTCTCGCTTCCGGCAACCCGACTGCTTCCTGGTCGGAACACTACAGTGTCTCCCATCTACGACTGTATCCCGTCGAAGAGCAGCAAAGTGGTCCGCAGCACGAATCTCTGGAAGATGGACTTTCTCTCCTGCGAACCATGGAAGGAGAGTTGAAACAGCTGGAGGCGCTGGTGCGACGACGGGGTCACACGAATGATCCCACCGAAGAGATCACATTGTCGGTCAGACGTCTCGAAGCCGATACATCCGAGCTTTTGCAACTCATCAATGTTATGATTCCCCCAACGGCTAGAGGGCAACGCCAAAAACACTGGCAAATGCTTCAAAAATGGTTCCAGACCCTGGCAACCCATCAAGGGAATCGGTTGAAGGAAATTCTTAAAACACGAGGCAAGGTCGTGGCCGACCAAGCCCAGCGGCGTAAGCAGTTTCAGCCCAAAACCGCAACCAATAAAGCATTCGATCAATGGGACTCGAATCCCTTATTCAATCTCCCAGCTACCCGAGTATCCAGACAACCGCCAGCACAAGGAACGGCTTCCGCACCGGCCACAGGAACGAATGGTGGGTTGACTCATTCTGGCCCTCAAGCAGGGCAGGTGGCGCAAAGCAACGGTACCGCAAATTCCGATGCGGCTATCTCCGTGGCAAATCCGAATAGTGTCCAACCCCGTGGTACAACTAATGGATATTCGTACTACCATCGTACGTCGTCCGCGCCCGGCAGTGGCTTTCAATCGATGGGCTACGGTGGTAGCGCTGGCAACGCTGCCGCGTATGCTGGAGGCTATGGAGGAGGCACCGGTACGGGGATGCGACAACGGCGCGTGCAAGGGGACACGAATGGATCGCAGGCTAATAGCAACACTGCATCCGTGGATCCCCAACAGACGTTGCAGTTGCGTCAGCAAGAACGACAAACGCAGCACCGGGTCAACGAAGCGCGGCAAGCGGAACGATCGTTGGCTGAACTAGGAACGCTGTTTGGGAAAATGTCGGTACGTGCGCCATTAGCTGAATACAGCAAATTTGGTTACTCTACATCTGATATTGTCTCACATTTTTTGCATTACCTGTCAATGGCCTACCAGAGTCTAATCACTCAGCAATCGGAAGTAATCGACAAAGTCGAAGACGACGTGGAAGCCGCCTTGGTCGATGTAGCGGCGGGCCAACAAGAAATCACTACACTGTATTCCATCAAGAAGGGAAATCGAGCGCTCATCATCAAAACATTTGCTTTACTCATCTTTTTCATCGTTTTCATGCGATTCTACGCGAAATAAATAGACACACGCCATCGCCTTTCTCTCCTTATCCGTTGACAAGATCACTCGGGTAGTGTGGCAATTTCTTTCTCCATCCAGAAGTCCAAGACTTCCCCGACTGCAGTTTGCAATAGTATATTGGTGTTCGACTTGGCTATTTCGCCTAAAATTCGTTTCCACACCACGTCTAGCAGGGCATTGATCGGCTGATATAGCAAAGGATATCCTTCATCGTCTTTGGCAGCCAGTGGTGGGCAGAATTCAGCCGACTTGATTATGAAGGATTGTAGTACAATCGGCTTGTTCCAAGACGATGCGCTCGACCTCTTGTCTTCGTCGAACTGGTCTCGGGTGAATACTCGGGCATCTTCCAGTACTACCCGACCTATCCGAGCGTAAAGTGTCCTGTTGTTACTGGGCAGCGTCCGTCGGGAGGGTAAGATCCCTCGCTCCTTGACGCCTCTGGTTTGTTCCACGACCTGTTTGGAAACTTGCTGGACAATCCGTACCCCTTCTTGCATAGCGTCCGTCTTTTTGGACGCTTTGAGTTTTCGAAGTTGCGACGTGATTGTTTGACGGTGTGAGTCCAGAGCCCCTTGCAAGGATCCGTACTGTGCGGCCTTGCCCAAGTCGTGCACGGCCTTGATCATGTCGGATACGACTTTTTGGGCGTGGTGGTCGCTCGGATCGGAAGAAATGTCGACGCGTGAATCGTTGTCCAACCCCGCCGCGGGTGGCGACGGCGATGCGATGCCGAGCATTCGACGAGTACGGGACTGATCCGAGTAGGGTCTTTGTGGAGGCCACGGTGTGACGATGTGCCGTGGGAAGGATCCGCAGTGGACCCTGGTCGTGGTGTAGGACCGGGTCCGTCCAAGTCCAACGTAGCCGGATCCGGTAGAATATTGTGCGGATCCAGGAGATAAAAATTGAAGAAACTCTGCTGGCGTTCCACAAAGACTTGAATGTCCGACAGTTGCAGAGTATATATTTCGAGAGGAGCCTCTTCTCCGAGGATCCAGTCGGAAAAGAGAAAGTATACGACGTTGGTCTTGACGTAGAGTTTGCCAATGCGGGCCAGGACGGGACTCTGCCATTTCCATTCGTCCCTTCGTGGCGAGTGTAGAATTAAGTTGGAGGCTGAAAGGCGGCCCCGTACGAGATCGAATTGTAGGCTGCCAATCGTGACGGGTGTACCGTTGAGTGCTTTGGAAAGTGCCGATTCCACCAGATGCCAAAGCAAGCGATGCAGCCAGCCAAACGAGTACGCCAGTGAAAGTAGAAGCGACAGTAAGAGCAGGAAACGTCCCGTTCGGAGAATTCCCGATTGAACCGAGAGAATGATACGGCTACAGAGTGCCCCAACCAATCCCAGCATTGTCGGTGTAACACACAGTGTTCGGACACCGTCCGGACGACCGAGTGAACAGTCCAAAATCCAATCTCGTTACGGTCGAATGTGTGCGTTCCGAGACAGTGGTACCGAATATATAGTATCAGCAAAGAGTCGTCGTTGAGAAAGTCACTTTGAACGCACAGTGGGTGTGGCTAGTGTAGGGAGGAATCGATCGTCCATGGTCCACATCCAACGTTTTCTCTACAGGTAAAACTGTAAAAACGAGTGTTTACCGGTCATGCACTTGGCCAACCCGTAGCTTGATTGCGAGTCCCGCTTCGAATCGGCTCCCGGGGAATACAAAGAAGAACTCGGAATCCCAAACAACCATTGTTCGCTACGGTATTTCGCCGAAATTCGAGCGCGGAGGCTGCAACGGAAGAGGTGGTCGTGGTTTTCGTGTAAGTGTACCAAATCTGGAATTTTTTTCTCTATGGTTGCCGACTGGCTGGCTTGGTCTCGATTGGAACCTGCTGGCAAGAACCCAATCGTCGTTGTCCAAAATCGGAATCAAGCCATTCTGATCCCACGCACACCGACCAAGACTGAACAACACGGATTTGCTCGGAAGAACGAGACGACCAGTGTACTACCGGTAGTCACAGTTAGTCACAGTCCGCTACTAGTGAGCCGCGGTCTCTTCGGCACCTATCGACTTACCGTTACATAATTACTAGCTAGAAACTATTTGGTACGCACGACCATGGCGTCCTTTGACGAAAAAATCAAGCAAGGTACGTCACTGCGGAACCTATTCGGTACAGTTGACGGTGACTTCGTGGAGTACCCTAGTGAAACTGACTGTGACGCTCGTCCCTTTGTTTCGTGGTGGAAACAGCCATTCCGGCCGAGTTTCACATGATCTCGGGTTCGCACGATTCCCAAACGTCGGCCGATGTCTATAATACGGGCAAGTTTCAGCTCCCCAACCCAGCGGTACGTGCTAACAGAAATACTCGGTTTTCCTCGTGTTGGTTCCCGTTGTGAGCGTGTCCATTGGAACGCTCCCTAACTCCATGGCTCACTGTTCCGTATCTATTCCGTTTGGTTTGGTCGTTGCGATTCCAATACCCCCCGCACAGGGTCGCGCTGGCGGTGCCTGTACATCCGCCTTGTTACAGGTCCTCTACAACAATGGTGTTGCTGCGGGGGAACTCTCCTGGGTCCAGTGTCTCCGTCAAATGCGCACCGCCCTCAACGGCATGGGGTTCGACCAGGTACCGCAGCTCACCAGCTCGCGACTGATCGACGTCAACACGCCCATGGCTATTGTCCCACCCACCGCGACGGGTCGGAAACGTGCCGTTCTGATTGGAATCAACTATACTGGACAACAGGGGCAATTGTCGGGTTGCCACAACGACGTCAAGAATATTATTAAATTCTTGACCAAGGTGCACGGATTCAACGAAACGGAAATGCTCATTCTCATGGATGACGGACAGCACCATTCTCCAACGAAAAAGAATATTGAGGATGCCTTTACGCGTATTACGCAGTACAGTCAAGCGGGCGATGTGGTCTTTGTACATTATTCGGGACACGTAAGTCCGTGGCGGATTGTTTCATTGGAAAATTGTTGGACCTTGGTACTCTCACACTCCATGGACCTTTGTGCCGTATTTTGGGTTTGGGTTCGATAGGGTGGCCGTGTGCGAGATTTGGACGGTACGTGTGGATGGGTAGCCGGCATCGCGTAAAGCTGTGTGTTCTCTCTACACTACTGTCGAGTTGTTGTTCTGACAAAATTGTGTGGATGGTACCGTGGTCTTGTTTTCTCTGGCAGGCGACGAAGACGATGGTTTCGACGAAACGCTGATTCCGGTGGATTTCAAAAGAGCTGGTCAAATTATCGACGACGATATTTTGAAAATTCTCGTCAAACCGATGCGACAAGGTGTCACCGTGACGGTCCTCATGGACTGTTGTCACTCGGGAACCGTTTTGGATTTGCCCTACCGATTTTCCGCGGACGATAGTAAAATGCGCATCGACCAAGGGAACGCGAATTCGTTGTTTGGCAAATTGGGAGACATGGATGTCGCCCAGGTTGCCTGTTGCGCTTGTTTGGCCTACGTGGTGGCCGATATGCTCTTGAATTAATAGTAACGGTAAATGCGGTAGGCTCTCACGTCGTTCGTGTCCTCTGTGTATAGATCACGGTGGTCGCGCGGGGAGGGGTAGTCGTCGTGTGCCGGTAGTACAAAGTGGCTGTTGGGTTGTCGTCAATCCTCGTCGCGTTCCATAGGGTGGTTTCGATGCTGTTCCTTTATTTATTTAATTACTTTTTCAATACCCAGAAGAAGGAAAGAAAGGTATATTTGTGCAGTATTGGTGACTGTGAATCGATAATGTTACAAGTATACCAGTGACTATACTTTCGTGTGAGTACCAGGCCCAACGCCCGTGTCGGGGTCTAGAGACTTGGACGACGCCAACCGTAGAACACGGTACAAGCCATGTTGTTGATTTTTTTCTACGTTCGGGTGGCAAAAGTTCCATCCCCACCCCGACACTTGGGAGTGGCGGGAACAGCCTGTCCCTGTTCCCCCATGGCTTGCCACTGGGCCGGTGTTTTGGCAACGATGGAAAGAGCGTGGACCGGTCCGGCGAGTTGCGGGGCGAGTGCTTCGTTGACCAGTCGGTGTCGCTGTACGAGTGACGGGACGTCGTTGAAACGTTCGGCAACGACGACGACTTGAAAGTGCGTTTCCGAATGGGGTGGAACGTTGTGTCGGTGCGATTCGTTCCGGATTTCCAAATGCGACAGCGGTGAGAACGCGCGATGCAAGTTTTGGACAATGGCGTCGGCGACCGGTGTCGGGTGGGTAGCAGTAGCAGTAGCAGTCGTCGTACTCATGGTGAAACGACTGCGTTGGAGTATCCACGACGTGGTGCGATTCATTAGTGTCTGTCAAAACGATTTCGTTGTGGGAGACTTCCAGCGACCACGGAGGCATTCGTTGCCTTTGGGCGTGTGTTCGGGAAGAACGAAACCACACGATCACACTAGAATGGAAAGTGTGTGGGGTTCAAAAAACTATTACGGTACAATTACGGATCTAGTTAGAGTGACATTTATAGACAGCGCAATGAATCCGAGAGGCTATTTTTGTTCGGATCGACAGACAGACAGACAGATGGAGAGACGGTGGGAAGAATTGGGTTCTGGGGCTCGACGGCACATTCGCGGGGTAAGGTACTGTCGAGTCCTGTCCATCACTGACTGACAGTGACACTGACGCACAATCGTTGCTTTCTCTAGTAAACATTCCTCGGCGTGTCCCCAACCGAGAGACAGATCGTGTACCTGTCCATGGGGAAAGCTTTTCTTTTTCCTTGTCGGAGGTCGTCCAACCAAATCGCCTTTGATCCCCATTTTTCTCAAGGAGCAAAACAAGCTACCTACCTCTCCTTGTGAGATCTTCCGGTGTGGTTCACTCTTGGAAGCTCACAAATCGGACGTGACCAGAATGCGTGCGTTCTCCACACCGACTCGAACGCATCCTACATCCGCCGTATCTTTCGTTTCCGTCGTTGTCGTCGTCGTGTCGATGATCCTGCGCGTTTCCACCGCGTTTGTACCGTCGTTGCGACGCACGGGCTATCCTGCCAGTGGACGTGTGCGTCCGTTTCTGGCTACCACGTCGCATCGGTCGACGAGGGAGGTTTCCGAAACGGCCGCACCCGTCCACTACCCGTTCGCGAAAGTCGAATCCAAATGGCAGGCCTACTGGGACGAGAACGAAACCTTCCAAACACCCACGCGGGATCTTTCCAAACCCAAAAAGTACGTACTCGACATGTTTCCCTACCCATCCGGCGCCGGCCTGCACGTGGGTCATCCCGAAGGGTACACCGCTTCGGACGTTATGAGTCGCTACTGGCGTATGAAGGGGTACGATGTCCTCCACCCAATCGGTTGGGACAGCTTTGGTCTGCCCGCGGAGCAGTTCGCGATTCAAACGGGGACCAAGCCAGCGTCCACGACCAAAAAGAATATTGCCAATTTCAAACGGCAACTCAAGAGTTTGGGCTTTTCCTACGATTGGGATCGCGAAATTGCCACCACGGATCGGGGATACGTACAATGGACGCAGTGGATCTTTTTGCAGCTGTTCCGGAAAGGCTTGGCGGAACAGTCGGAAGTTTCTGTGAATTGGTGTCCCGCCTTGGGTACGGTCCTCGCCAATGAGGAAGTCATCAACGGGCTTTCCGAACGCGGCGACCATCCCGTCGAACGCGTACCCTTGCGACAGTGGGTGCTTCGAATTACCGACTACGCCGATCGTCTAGAAGCTGGTTTGGAAGGACTCGAGTGGCCAGCAGGAACTATGACTGCGCAGAAACAGTGGATCGGCAAAAGTATCGGCTGCAATATCGATTTTGGTGTCGACCAGTGGCCCGACGAAACAATCTCCGTTTTTACCACACGGGCCGATACTCTCATGGGGGTCACGTACGTTACACTCGCTCCCGAACACCCATTGGTGGCAAGCCTCGCTACCGACGAGCAAAAAGATGTGGTCAACGCATACGTCAAGACAACGTCGTCGCGTTCCGATTTGGATCGTACATCCGCCAAAGAAAAGACGGGTGTCTTTACCGGTGCCTACGCCATTCACCCAATCTCTGGGGACAAGGTTCCCATTTGGATAGGGGACTACGTATTGGGCTCCTACGGTACAGGCGCTGTCATGGCAGTCCCGGCACACGATGCTCGAGACTTTGAATTTGCTCAAAAGTTTGGACTCGATATCAAATGGGTTGTGGAACCAGCCTCGGGAGAACTCGTCTCGAAAGAACAAGCCTTCACGGAAGCGGGCAGGAACGTGAACAGCGGTGCGTTCGACGGCTTGACCACGGATGAAGCCAAAAAGGCCGTAACCAGTAAACTCGAGGAGCTGAATAAGGGAGGACCACGAATAACCTACAAACTGCGTGATTGGGTCTTTTCGCGTCAACGGTACTGGGGTGAACCGATTCCCATTTACTTTCCGGTCGATTTTCCAGACGGAATCGATCCAACAACGCAGAATCCTGCAGATGACAATTGCGAATACACAATCCGCTTTGATCAACCGATTCCAGTCGCTGAAGCTGACTTGCCGTTGGAACTGCCGGAAATGGACGACTTTCAACCCGGTGATGACCCGGCTGGATGTCTCGCTAGAGCCAAAGACTGGCGATTCTTTGCAAAAGACGGCAAGTGGTTTTCTCGTGAAACGAATACAATGCCACAATGGGCCGGATCTTGTTGGTACTATTTTCGTTTTATGGATCCAAAAAACTCCAAGGAAGCTTTTAGTAAAGTGGTAGACGAGGAATGGATGCCTGTGGACTTGTATGTGGGTGGGGCTGAACACGCGGTTTTGCATTTACTGTACGCTCGTTTCTGGCATCAAGTTCTGTTTGACTTGGGCTACACAAAGCATCCGGAGCCCTTTCAAAAGTTGGTGCACCAGGGAATGATCCTTGGAAGTGACGGAGAGAAAATGTCCAAGAGTAGGGGGAATGTGGTGAATCCCGATGATATTGTCGGTGAACAAGGTGCCGATGCCTTGCGCTTGTACGAAATGTTTATGGGTCCGTTGGAAGCTGTCAAGCCATGGCAAACCAGTCAGGTAGCAGGTGTTGTCCGATTTCAACGTAAAGTGTACGACACCGTCTCGACTGCAGTCGCCAACGGCAAGACCAAAATGGACCAAGAAACAGCACGACTACTACACAAGACGATGAAGAAGGTGACGCAAGACATTGAATCCATGGCCTTCAATACTGCTATTTCGGCGCTTATGGTACTGACAAACCACCTTCAAAGCTTGAAAGCAAATGTACCAGTAGAAGCGGCCGAAAAGCTAGCCTTGATGGTTTCGCCATTTGCTCCACACTTGGGCGAAGAATGCTGGAGTATGTTGGGTCACGAGGGGTCGTTAGCCTACCAAGACTGGGTTGAGTTTGACGAAACTTTGTGCGTAGACGACACAGTCACCATGGGTGTACAGGTAAACGGCAAGGCCCGCGGTGAGATCACCGTAGCTAAGGATGCTTCCCAGGACGTTGCCATGGCGGCGGCAAAAGATGTGGAACGTGTACAAGCCCAATTGGATGGTAAAGATATCAAGAAGATAATTTACGTCCCCGGTCGTATTCTGAACATTGTTGCCAAATAAACCGGAAAGTGGTTGCGCACGAACGCTCGTTAATTGGACTCGCTTTACGGCGCGGCGTAAAACGATATCATAGCTAGGCATTAACTTGAAATCTGGTACCATCTTGATTTGTCGAGATTTTTATGACCGTGCGAAACTATCGCTACAGCTCGGGGACGAGATCGAGTACAATGGTTTTTACCTGGACTTTCAACTCCCCACTCGTGACGAGGCAGAGATTGACGAGGGCACCCAGTAGTGATTCGTGATCGGCGAGCTTCTTCTTTTCGTGCCTCGACAGAATCTCCACTACCCGCAAGGCGTGGTCACGGCTCAAGCCAAAGTCGGGACCGAGCGGAGTCAACAGAAGCGTAATGATATCGAGAATGGTAGTGGATGACAGCAGATCTGGAACGCTGGTTTGATGTTCGTGTTCGAGTACGATCTGGTGCAAGAGCTCACCGAAGGCGACATGGTACGTCTCCCGTGCTTCGTTGTCTTGTAGAACATCTCTTACACGCTCGTGAAAACTTGTTGAAAAACAGGAGGCACTGCGTTTCCAGGGACTGTATTGCAGGCTAGCCGCGAGCGCTTGTGAGGCCGCCAATACGACTTTGTCCGGTGTGGATTTTTTGGACGCTGTTTGTATCAGAGTAGTTTCCACCAACGGCAGCGAATCGATCCACGAAGGCGGTGGTAAGGGCAGCATAGTCGAGAGGCATTGACAGGCCTGTACCCGGGTGTCGGGAGAATCGGCGGTATCGTCCCGTACAATGCGAAGCAGTGTTGGTAGCAAAAGATGTGTACATGCATTGTCGAGCATCCGTCGTCCCCATGAGCAAGAGCAGAGACATCGCAAAGTCCGTAGACAGCGCCTTCTCCAATCCGGATCCGATTCTGTCTCTAGTAAAGTCAACAAGCGGGACGCTATCCATGTCTGTTTGGTCATAGTTTCTGGAACAGGATTTTCATCATTAACATCGTTTGTGCTGGAAAAGTGTGTAAGAATGGTTCCGAGAGTTGCCGTTGCCTTTTGACGGGTTGCCAGAATCCGCGATCGGGGTGAACGATCATTGTGTAGCATATCTAGAATAATCCAGAGCGATGTGGATTCGGCCAAGGTGCGTCCCAAGCGAGGGATTACCGCCCAACTCCACAATATTCCCACCCCGTGCTCCATGGTAACGTTAGATACGGAATTGCTACTATCCATACCAATGTCGGTGTTGGTTGTTGTATCCTTGGGCAATAGTTCCCGCAATGTCAGTTCCTGAAAGGTTCCGAACCAACCGCACTTTTCGTCCGGTAAGGCCCGAAAGACGGCATCTTTCAGCAGTCCCCACAGGGTCGGTCGGAGAGCGTTTTCGGGACGTGTTTCGCGCGCCAACGCCGCGTGCAATCGTTCGGCGACTTCCTTCCATTGACCCACCCCGGACGAAGGTGCGGTCGAGGAGAAACGACCCTGTTTGGCCAGAGCCCGAAAACAGGGCACGAGCGACTCCAGTACGACTGTATCGTAGCGGTAAGTCCTCCAACACGTCAAAAGAGTTTGAATGGTGGTACCATTAGCATCGGCTACGGGAGCCACCTTGTTACGGAAACGACTCAACGACTCCAGTTCCGGATCCGGTTGGGTATATCGTGCGTGGTGGTGGTGGTTGTGGTGCTGGTGACGTTGTGGTGGGTGCGCCCAGAGGGAACGCAGACATTCTAGCAAGTCGGGTAACAGTGTGGGATCGGACGTTTGGAGTGCGAGTTGAACATTCCAGACGAGCAGTACATCCACCTCACGTTCCCGACACTGTTGATGCGTGGACTGTTTCAAATCCTGTTCCAGTATCTCTCGGAATCGTCTCAGCGCTCGCCATCGTTCGGAAACCGTCAATGCGTGCGCCAAGTCTGTGGAGCAAACCCCGTTCCGTCCCAATGTTTCAAAGCACACCAGAGAACGGTAGCAAGCGGGGAGAGCAGGGTTAGGATGCGAGTGTGAAAGTAATGTTTATCACTGAGTCTCGTCACAGAATAGAATCGCGACGGCGCGTAATACAGAGTCTCCGATTGATAGGGCACCAAAGGCAACCGTTCACTGTCAACGATTGATTTTTGGAAACGTTCGAAACTGACAGTCCACATTAACGTCGACACGTACCGTGCAAGATCCGATCCAGGGCGACCACGGGACCTCCTTCCATACTCGAGCGGTTACGTTCCGAGACGTGCAACGGGGACAGTGTCAATGCCGAGGAAGAGGGGAGTTGGAAGGAAAGGGGGTGCCAAAAGCGCCGATTTTTCGTTGACCATGGTCGTTTGGAAAATGCGAGACCGGCGTGCCGAGAAAATTCTGGTTCACGTTCCGTCGGGACCGGAAGAGAACGTATGGGACCAATCCTTCATGTCGGAAATTCGAACTTTGTTAATTGGCAAAGTCGTACGTGACACGAATGGATGAGGCGTCTATCCTTTTTATTGTCTGTCGATCCCGACAGGAGGCACCAACACACTTCTCACCATGAGGACCCGAATCGTGTCGGCGACTGCAATCCTTCCCCTCTTCCATAACCTTGGTAGGAGAAGATTTGCAGAGCGCAAACGGGTTGGTTTGATCTTGGCCCTTTTCTCGACGCCTCTAAGTAACTGTAACGGTCGTCGACGGGCCGTATCCGCGTTCCTCTCTCCGACCAACACATTATCGTCGACCAAAACGCCATCTAAATCCTTTCTTTACTATTCTACAAAGAGTCGGACTTCCAGATCGGTCACTGAATTGCTACGATTACGTGCGTCGTCACTGTGTTTGCGATCCCCAAAGTCCACGAGGACTCTTAGTGTCATGTCTTTGGGTGCCGTATCGACCGAGTCGTCGGAACGACTCGTCACTACCGTAACGGATCACGCCCGCACCATGGCCGACGCGGCGATTCATTCCGTCGACCCCGTTACGGCTGTGCGCGATCACGTCCGAAAATTGGTGGATCTATCATCTACCGCTGCTGCCAACCACACATCCAAACCCGGTACGAAAGCTACACTCTTGCACATTGGGATCGACCCACACAACATGGTAAACCTCTCTCTGTCGGACTACGATCATATCCTCGTTGTAGCCTTTGGAAAGGCGTCCTCTGCCATGGCTACTGCCTTGTTGGAACGTCTTACCGAGGGCCAACCAGCGACAAACCAATTGCCCTCGATCTCCGGCCTCGTGATTGTCAAGGACGGGCACGCCACACCACAACAACTCGAGATACTGCAACAATCACGGTACAACATTTCAGTCCGAGAAGCCTCCCATCCCGTTCCGGACCAACGGGGTGTGGACGCTTCTCGCAAATTGCTCGACCTGGTACACACATATGCTTCACCACGAACCCTGGTATTCGCACTCTTGAGTGGCGGTGGGTCGGCCTTATTTTGTGCCCCGCACGAATCGCTCACTCTGCTGGATTTGCAGCAAACAAACCAGGCTTTGTTGCAGTCCGGTTGGTCCATTACCGACATGAACGTGGTACGCAAACGTCTCGAAACGGGCAAGGGTGGACGCCTCGCGGCGGCGGCCCATCCCGGAACCGTGGTAAGTCTAATATTGTCCGACGTATTGGGCGATCCACTCGACCTCATCGCCAGCGGTCCCACCGTACCGGACACCAGTACCTGGTCCGATGCTTGGGCCTTGGCTGAAACGCTCCCCGAAAAGGCCTTGCCCGATGCTGTGCGACGATTGATGCGTGCGGGGGTCGACGGGCACTTGCCGGATTCACCCTCCCCGTCACACGGCGTTTTTGCCCGAGCCGTGACGTGTCTCGTGGGCAATAACGCCAAGGCCGTAACGGCAGCTGCCACTACCGCGCAACGCCTTGGATATCACCCCGTAATTCTGGGGACGCGAACGGAAGGTGAGGCCCGGCAGGTTGCACGATGGCTAGTACAGCTCGCCCAACACTTGGCTCTACCCGAAACGCCATCCAAACAATTTTCCTTGGCCTCATTGCCAGCGGCGTTGATTTGCGGCGGCGAAACGACCGTCACTTTGCCCGAACAGAGTCAAAAGCATGGGAAGGGAGGTCGCAATCAAGAATTGGCTCTAGCCGCCGCTTTGGAACTACAACGCGTGGGTTTGAACAGTAAAAACGATGTTGTAGTCGTGGTTGCCAGTGTGGGAACGGACGGAACGGATGGTCCCACGGATGCAGCCGGTGCCATTGTGGATGGCCACACAGTGGACAGATTGCCTGGCGACGCATTGCTCGCTTTAGAAACGCACAATGCGTATCCGTATTTGGCGCAAACGGATGCAAATGGCCGGTCCCCTTTACTTAAGGTACGTCGCTCGGCTGGACAAACATACGTTTTACTGGAACATACTAGGAATGCATCGACGGTATCTGGTGGAATTTATGGACTAGTAATTCTAACTTGTTGGATTCAATTCTTTTACCGTGATAGACCGGCCCGACGGGAACCAATGTGGCTGACGTTTATCTTGTTCTGATTCAGAAAAGTCGCCTGAAGTGACATACGCGATTCTCATTGATGCATCCTTTCTGCGCATAACATAAACGAAGATCACGAAGCTTCGTTTGTACATTCTGTTTCTTTCTTGGCTTCCATGGATTGTAATTTGCTCTGAATACCGTCAATCTCAACCTTGGCGACCAAAGCATTGATGTTGTCACCCCTACACCGCCACATCGAAAGGCACATTTTGCGATGATACTGATCATCATATCCCTCCAATACTACAACGAACGATCCGACAGCAATCGGTCGGATAGCGCTGCTGAATTCGTCCGAAAAGATAGCCAAGGAAGTGGGATCCGTCTGCAAGCAGTTCACAAAATCGTCCTTACTAGCAATGAATTTGCGAGCCGACATGTGCGGGGCAATAAAGTGTACTCCTTCTTGCGCAACTCGATATTTGCAGTCGCATTCTTTATTGTTCCGGACAAAAGCTTTGAGACCGGAATTAATCATGGTCACACGGTCCTGAATACCCAGATCAATCAACGCGCGAACTTGAGCCCCAATGTAGTAAATGACCTTGGCGTCACCTCCTGCTCGAGTCATGAATTGGTCGCGGCAGAACTCGGGACCCGTCAAGCCGTAATACTCAACAATTGGATCTAAAACGCCACCCTCTACGGGCACGAAGTCGTCCTTACCCTGGTCCTTATCGCTGATTTTGTTGCCTTTGGCGCGCTCGTCCGGATCCCCTACATCCTCGTCATCGTTATCGCCGTCCTCTTTATTGCCGTCATTCAAAACTTCTTGTTTGGTGTTGCTGTTTTCTGTTGGCGAAGTGTCATCTTCGTCATCGTCTTCTACCCGGGCTTTCTTTACGGGAGGCTCAGCTTCGACCACCACAGTCGAGTCCGACGCACGTTGTACTCGACGGTCCTTGGCACTGATGGTACCTTTTTTGCGTAGCAAGGCAACGAAAAATCCGCCCGTATCATTGTCGTGGGCGTAACACCGGAGGCACCTATCGAGGTGGTAAGTGTTGGCTTCGTCTATAGTTGGTGGGAAACAAGATTCCTTGACCCGACGCTGCAGACTCTCAGGAACATCGGTCATGGAGTGGTATTCTTCGAGTCCAGCCTGTTTGGCCATTTCCAGCAATTCGACCTGATTCATGCCGGTCGGTTCGAACCGTTGATCAACCATGTCACGATCTGCCTTGACTTCGTCTCTTTCTTCTTCGTTGTCATTGTCGTCCATGTTCTCACGTTTCGGAGACGCCGTGGAATTCATATCGGGCTCAATCGGCTCCTCAATGGTAGAATTATTGCTCTTCTCCACGTTGCCTACGCCATTCGCCAACAGAGTTTGATCACTACCATCAACAGACGAATCCACTGGGGTACTGATGAGGTTTTGAGAAAGTTTGCTCTCCGTTGTTTGCTGCTGTTCGCGTTCCCATTTTTTCTGTGCGTTTCGTTTGTTGCGCTGGGACTTCATATCCCGTCGGGATTTATTTTCACTCAGGACCTTCCAAGCGGACCATCCTGGTCGGGTGCGAAAGCCTTGTAGCGTGATAGGCACGAGCTCCAGTTGTCCTTGGCCCCGTCGTAAGAGTTCGGCCACAACGGCTTCGTTTTCCATTGGATTCATACTACAGGTGGAGTAGCACAGATCCCCACCGACGCGGAGTAGCTGTGAGGCCCCTTTCCAGGCTATCTCCACCTGTAGAGTGTGCAAACCGAGCGCCCCCACCTGCGTCCATGTCTTCCATACGCCAATATTTTTACGGGACGTGCCGTCGCCGCTGCAGGGGGCGTCGGCTAGAATTTTGTCGAACTGTGTGACGGCGGGGAAGAACTGGGCGTCGCAAGCCGTTATCATGACAACCGGATTGACGTGCATGATTCGGCGGAGTTGATGAGTCAACATGTAAGCCCGCTGCGGGTTTGCGTCATTGGCGACGAGACAACCCCGCGGACCGTCGAGTTGTTCGAGAATTTGTGAGGTTTTGGATCCGGGAGCGGCGCACATGTCGAGAACGCTGTCGTTGGGTTGAGTGTTAAGGACGACGGGTGGGATCATGCTGACCGTTTCTTGACGCGTAATGTGCCCGCAGTCCGTTTCGGCCTTGAGCCACTCGTGCAGGGCTTGGAGCTCGGGGTGTTTGCGAATCTTGGTGCGATCGAAACCGAGTTGGAACGCGTGCGGGAGAAATTGGAGCTTGCGGATTGCCGAAACGCCGTCTTCTAGCGTCGGCGTCTGGGCCAACAAGGTATCCAAATCGGCTTCCATTTTCTGGCGCAGTTCCGGCGAGACATCCTTGGCGATGCGAAAACTACTGGGCAGGATACTGGCAATCGCGTTCCGCCAGGCCAACCGCTCCCGCGTAAACTCTGCGACGGTATTGCAAGGCACGAGCTCACCCTGTTCGTTCCATCGGTGATCGTGTACGCCTTGTGCTGCATAGTAGGCTTCCAACTTGAAATTCCCCGCGTCCACAACCGTTTGCACGTAGGTTTCCCCGTCACGGCGACCCGGACCTCCTCCCCCGCGACCTGGACCTCCACCCCCGCGTCCTCCCGCTGCACGACCGCCCTTTTTCTTCCAACGCTTCGACTGTCGACCCATCCTTGTAGCACCGCTGTATTTGTGTGCGTGTAGTGTATGCGCGTTTTGTAAAGTGTCAACGTTGATACTCCCAATGGAACAAATTCGAGCGACGGAGATCCGAGTCGATTGACTTATATGACTGCGCACGATATGGTCTGACTTTTGATTGATGAAATGGAATTGCCCTCGTCCTTCATTGTTTCGCTTGGCGAGGAACACTGTGGGGAATCTATTTGGGCCGAGAACCTGATTGGGCAATAGACGAAATTGTCGCAATAGGCGCACTGTTTACTGCTTTCTATATGTCTGGACGTCACTGTTACGAGCGACCTTTTGAGAAAGAAAGGATGGTTCCGGTATGCATCCTACCATGACCAAAGAAAATATGCAAGAGCCAACAGCGGTTACAAGTTGTACGACACCTGAAACTCCCTGGAATGCAGGATCTCTTGGAAGAAGCAGAAGGAACATTCGCGACAGAGTCAACAGTTAAGGAGCTTCGTTGTCCGTTCGTGTTGGAGTTGTGGGACGAAGCTCGTGCCGTTCGGTGGGATTATGCCGATGGCGAACGCGTGTACTATCGACCGAAGCAACGTTCAGGGGTAGTGCGGAAGCGTCGTCGGCCCGTTGAGGATTTCAACGTAGACCATTCTTTGTACAAGCCGGACAGCTGGAGTATCCTCGTCGACGGCCGCGTCAAGCCCAAGTCCCTGACCGACTGTTCCAAATTGCTACCGCTGACCGCGTCGTTCGGATCGCTGCTGGTGCGGGTCGTTCCCGATACGGCATCGTTTCGTCACTGGGCCGTGGCTTGGTCGGGACCGACTGATCGCGTCCTGGAGATTGGTTGTTCCACCGGTCAGACGAGTCGCGCCTTCTGGAAAGCCAGGGTCTCGTCGTGGGTTGGTATGGACACCTCGTCCGACATGGTGCAGCGAACCCGCATCGCGCTTCAACAACAAGACACCGCCACTGGTTCCGCACGGGCCAACTACCGCGTTTGTCATTGCGACGCCTTGTTGCATCCGAATCAAGCCGAACTGGAAGCGAGGCAGTTTGGTCCACCAACTCTTGTATTCGTGGATATTGGCGGCAACCGGAATTTGTCCGGCGTGGTCCTAATGTTGGACTGGGTCTTAACGCGGTCCGTTGGGGTTGAGAAGCGCAGTAGTGGTGAGAGACAGCCAACACGTCTTGTGCTCGTGAAGAGTCAAGCACTGGCACGGGCCTTGTCTTTGTTTCATACTGACAACAATCGTACGCTTCCAGAAAGCCCGAATGAGAATCTGGCGTCCCAAGAGTTTTGTCGCCGTTGGTTTGAGGACCAACTGCGACAGGCACAAACCGCTACTCTGCCTCGGCACCCTCTGCAAGCGTCGTTGGTGTACAGCCCCATTTCTGCTACGCAACCCATCTGTCGATATCACAATTACAGTACCTGCCAAAAGGTCGAGACCTGTCCGTTGGATCATCGACATTGTCACTTGTGTCAACGGCCCGGTCATATTGCGCTCCGCTGTCCTGTCCTTCGGGCAGACATTGTCAAGCCTTTCCTACAAAAATGACACGCGGCGCATGCCAAGTGCGGATAAGCGAGAAGGTCACGTGTCCCTCTTACCGAAACGACGGCACCGGCGTACTACGTGAGGCGACGACATTGCAAGTTCTACGCGTCGGACATTAGGTCAGTGTGAGGAAAGGAAGTGTTACGTATCAGAAACAATATCAAGCGAGGAAGTAAATGCAATAGTAAGGATTGTATTGGTTCACGCGTCGCAGACTCCTTCCCTTTTGGTATAGAGAAAGATTTTCATTGCCGTCGAACTGTTTTTGGTACCCAAGTACGCCAATCACCTCTTGCGATACGAAGAGTATTTTTTCATCATTTCCGCCACTGTTTCCTGGCCTTTTTGCTCCCATTCTTGACGATTGCTGAGTGCGTAGATGAGGTATTCGTCACTCGACATACCGAAGACGCCAATATCGCGCAACTTGTTGGCCAGCGGAATGATGTAACTGTCGAAAAAACGAAGTTCCCCCTCGTACCAAAACGTTGACGGATCAGATGCCATACGCCCTTCCGTATACGCCAAGTACGTTTCGTGGAACAGGTGCTCGTTCCATTTGCGATATACATGCCAGTGCTGCATTGTGTGCGACACATCGGACGCCTGGATAATATGCTCTATTAATATGGTGGCTTTGAGATCGTTTCCAAAAGTTGTGTCTGGATGGCTTTCGTAAAATGCCATTCTCCACCGCTTCGTACGCAGCTCGTTGAGTTCCCTGTCAAAAATGTCTGTGGCTAGCACCGTGTTGACGATCACCTGACGGAATCGCATCATCTCATCTCGGTTGTGGAAGAGGCAGGTACGGAGCTCCTTGAATTGTGACGACATCAGGAGCCCCCAAGAAATGTCCAACGAGTTTTGTTCAGCGACACTCTTGCCCCGGTAGACCTCTGCCATTTCACGTTCCTCCTTTATGAGCTGGACGTTGGAGACACCACGATGGTCTACGTCGTGGATTAAAGCCGAAAACACTATGCCAAACAGTGTCAGCGGGTCTGAGTAGATCCCATGTGTAAACTCGTGGAGGCGTAACGCCAGGCCGCCTGAACCTCCATTTATTTCGTCGGGTCTCCAATAGGGTGAAATGATCTTCTTGAGGAGTTTGTTTACCGACATTGCGACATGACAGGCATGCTCAAAATTGTGAAAGGCGTTCTCTCTGTACGTGGATGCGATAATAGAGACGTACTCGCGAAGCTGTTGAACAAAGTTAGCGTCAAGGTGAACAACAGATTCGTCAGCGTTTTTCGAACCCGCTTCATGATCGAATTGTGGAAGGGATACAGCTCCTGTGGCTTCGTCCAGGCATGTTTTACCTTCGGGCGTTTCGTAGAAGAGGTCGAAACACCGGTCTGGCTTGGTTTGAAGAACACCACGCCTTGAAATCTGCAAGGAAGCAGAGAATGTTAGGTGAGAAGTGGACATGATTTACTGTTTGTCTTAGCCTACGGCAAATCCGCACGTACAATCTTTCTTGCATACTCAGCGAGGAGCTCGACGATCCAATCGATAAGGCGGTCTTGCTTGGCAACCAATGCGTAGCTCTTTCTAAGGGGTTTGTCACCTATCTCATACTGGAATTGTGGATTCGAAGCATCTTCTGTTTCGCTTGAGCAATTGCTTGATCCCTCCTTGACACGAGGTTGAAGCCAAAAAGTTGTTAAAGTGCCTTTGCCCTTGGCCTCGACAGAATCCGGGCGCTGTTTGATCCAATGCGCTTTCCCGCTAGCTATAATGAGATCTGCAGTGGACTGTGAAATCTGAATTTTACCTCGCACGCCGGTGCTGTTGAAGTGTGATCAATTTGATTTAGAGTCTGCTTTGACAATTTGATTATTTGTATACACAATGTCCGTACCTCTCCATTCGGGCAGCAGTGTTGACAGTATCACCAAAGAGCTGGAAACGAGCTCGGTCCCCTCGAAGAACACCTGCTGTGACCGCACCGCTGTGAAGACCCACGCGCCTAAAAATATACAGAAAGACTGAACATGTGAAAGTTGACAAACTCTTTGAAAGCAACGTGAAGTAATGCAGACATACATGGAAAGTTCTCCGGTATCAGGCCCCAATGAGACTTCCAGATCCTTCGTAACCTGATGCATTTTGATAAGGCATTCCCAAGCAAACCTTGCCATGACCACCGCATGCTTCTCCTGCACTTCAGGAAGCCCAGCGACAGCCACATCTAAGTTCACGGAAGCTTTCTGTTAGTGAATCGACCATGACAAAGGGAAGAGGGAGGTATTACTTACACGAATCACCGATCGTTTCAACCTTGAAAACCTTGCGACGGTTTGCGATAGCATCAAATGCCTGGTACACTGCTTGAAGGAGTACAAAGACTTGAGCAGGGTCACGTGAAGACGACCATGCGGTAAAGCCAGCGATATCCGCAAAAAGGACAGTGCAGTTTGGGAAGAGATCGGCAATAGGATCGTGCTGATCGTAGTTGTTGCGCTCGGCTCCATTGAAAAAAGAGTTCATCTGGCTGTTCGCACCAGTCGATACCTGAGTCCTAGCTTTTTCATTGGCTTCTAAAAGACGATCTTGGACTGATTTCGGAAACATTGAAGAGACAATTGCACTTGTTTGAACTGCTTTTCGTAATACAATTTTCTGCCGTCGTTCAACAAAGCGGTCGTACATGATGAACATGAAGACAGTAAAGACGAAAATCAGGGCAACGGCAAGAGTGACGACTAGTGGAGTCAGGGTGATAAAGTTGCTTCTGAACTTTGCCGTTGGGTAAACGCTTATGCTAAACGGGCATTCACCTTCATACAACGGCAGACCATTCAGCGTTCCGTCAACAGTATTCTCCACAGATAAAAGGCTCGCGTTTTTCGACGTATTTTCAAAGGCTACTTCATGGTGGTCCTGTGAAATGTACAAGAAAACGTATAGAACACCGATGAGGCTCTAGATCTCCTTTTCGTCCCTCTCATTGTTGTCTACTTACACCATTGCCGATAGAATTGACATTTCTCCCTTCGATTTCATATGTAAAGGACCCGTAACACGGATTTTCCAACACGACGTGAATGCCTTCAATATTTGTAGGAAGCAAGTTTTTGAAAAGAGAGGCCCAGTGCATTGTTGCTACGATTACAGCAACTGGTTCATCTTTTTTTTTTTCAAAGACCTGAAAACGGGTACAAACAAGGTGCTCAGAGGGTCACCCTTGTAATTTACGTACTCCCCCTCCGTGATGCTTAAGAGCTTGGAATAGAAGAGCGTATAGAAGGATGATTCAGTGTCATTGCTTGCAGCCGGAGCGCTTTCAAGCCTTCCAAAGACCGCGGATCTGGTCTCAAGACAGGTACGAGCACTTTCCGCCTTTTCTTGATCATTCAGAATGTCAACATTTAGCAGGCTTTCTTCTAGAATCGGAGATGTTTGCCAGTATGGAAGAAAAGGACCTTCTCCCAAACTGTTTTCGTAGGATACATTTTCATTCAATGATGAAATTAAAGGAGCTCCAGCGATAATGGTAGACGCGTTGCCTGATGGAGCAAATTGGCTTAACCCCATTTGCTCTTGGTAGAGAAAGCCTTCGTCAATCCAATTGGATGCATTGCTTGACACAAAGCTCTCCCACTCGCTTCGATCAGTCTGACTGATCAATGGTGCGATAGCGACAAAGAGAGCCTGGGCCTGGTTTCGAATCGAGGTTGAACGCTCCTGAAAAGAAGACAAGGCTACAAACGGCCAATGTTGATGATGATCGACGCCATGCGCGCTTGCCGCTATAGCCAAAGAACTCACAGCGCCAATTCTCTGTTGAGGGATTCCTTCGAAGGCATCAACAATTCGTTCAGCGATACCTTCAAATTGGTTTTCAAACTCTTGGTGTTCTGAGGTAGAGATCATGAGAAAAATAGAAGCAGAGACTGCCATGGCGGCTGCAAACAAAACCAGAATTACTGTGACACGGAGACGGAAAACGTCCTCAGATTCCTGCTTGGATAAGATTTGTCTCGCTTCATCATCCGACCGTCCGCCATTACTGGAAGATTTTTTGCTTTCGCTTTCGGAACTTGCCTGGGACAGCTCGTCGAAGCTCACCACAGTTTCCTGACCGTGTGAAGACATGAACTTATCCGCGATGGGCTCAGGTATTACGTGCCAAAGGACTGCTAAAAGATATATTCATGGAATAATCATCAGTCATTGAATGGAAGTGCATTCGGCGCAAAGGCGAAAGCATGAACTTACATTAGCTTACGTTCGCCAAGAAATTCTGTTGTAAAACACAACTTTTTCTTGGGTCTTTCGAGTACGACAACCAAATCGAGTCGATGAAGACGGGAAAGATGCCAATGGATGAACGGCCCTGTATAGAATTGATTTTCAGTCAAAAGCTTATCTTATATCGCGGAAGGAGTGGAAAAGTGAAAGTTATTTGCGTTGTCGAAGAAGGAAGAAATGAACGGGAAGTTGTTTGTGTTGGATTTCTTACAGTTAGTTGTTGACCACGTGGGTCTTGCTCAAAAAGTCATTGCAAATCGTCAGGTCTTCTTGAACTAAGCGTGTCCTCATATATATCGACAAATTCGGGCATTAATGATATTAACTTGACATTCAAAGTCATTGCTTTGACATACATTGTTCTATGACCAAAGTGCTTGGACAAGGAACTTAAATATATTTCCGATGCCAAATTTAAAGGCAAGAAGAGGAGCAAGTTGCCAAACGAATCCTGACGTATGCCGTCTCGAGATCGTGTCACCTTATTCTTCGTGGCAACACCTGCAAACGCTTCAATGGGGTTTATTTCATGCGGAAATCAATCCAGCAAGAAAATCCTTGGCTTCGCTTCACTCTGCTTTATTGCCCGCCCCCTTTCTCTCTTAAAGCCTACGTTTGCTGTTCCTCAACATTTTACTGCAAAGCATTGGAGGTTCTTGCTTTTGGCTACATCGTATCCCAATACAGGTTTTGAGAAGGGCCCAAAACCACAAACTTTGTCACTATTGCTGACACAAGTATCTTTGTGTAGACGATGAGATGCCGTCATGGCAAGTAAAGATTCAAAATTTTGAAGTTAGCAGTGATGCGCTGTTGTGACGAAAAGCATCGATTGTAGCATCACTCTTTGAGTTTGGTCAACAAAGTTCTCATGAAAATTCACCTGCATTTAGTTTCTGGAATGTACCACCATGGGGAACTTTTCCCAAACACTGCGTGCTTACTAATGCCTAAATTCTTCAGGTCTACTAGAGTTAACTTACAGTTAAGTAAGGATGAGACAGCAGAAGCAAAGACAACAGAGTACACGCGCCTTTCTTTTGCCTTTGAGATAAAGCCATTTGGTTTTCTTGTTTAACGTCATTTAACTATCTGCTTAAATAACGTTGTTTTCCGAGTGTCATAGAGACTTGCACCTACCGCGCCCAAATTGTGGAATACTAGGAATCGCCGTGATAGCAGCGACATAGCAATACACAACGGATTTTCCGCAACAGATTCGACTGGATGCCCTCGCAAACAAAGAACCGACCATGGCGTTCTCTGCAATGCCGCTACGTACGGCTAACGATCCAACTTGTGTGCGGGTCGCTGTTCGTGTCCGCCCACTGACGAGTCAAGAGATCGGGCAGGGCGGGAAATCAGTCCTCAAAGTTACGGCGCCAGAAATTCGCCTGGGTGAACGGCGATTTACCTACGATGCCGTCTTTGATGATGATGTTACGCAGCAGGACTTGTATCAGCAAGTTTCGGCTCCGCTGTTGACGAGCTTTGTTGATGGCTACAACGCGACTGTACGTACTAGCTAGTTCGCCACCAGGTTTGCAGCACTGTTTGCCTCACACCTCGAATTTGACATGCTTTCAGATTATGGCCTATGGGCAGACTGGTTCGGGAAAGACTTTTACGATGGGGAGCGAAGCTCACACCGAGCTGGAAGTAGGAATTAACACCGGCTTGATTCCTCGCTTTATGCACGGACTTTTCACGAGTTTGCAAAGCAAAAAAGACGCTTCCGACCTCGAACACTCCAACAACAGCCTGATCGACTATCATCTGCAGGCTTCATTTCTGGAAGTCTACGGCGAAGATGTACACGATCTCTTGGATCCAAGGCGCCATTCTCTGCCTCTACGAGAAGATTCCAGCGGCGCTATCGTTTGCAACGGGCTCACGCATCGGGGCGTACAGACAGCTCAAGAGGTCTTGAACGTGTTGCACGAGGGGACCTTGAACCGCACCACTGCCGCAACGCTCATGAACTTGACGAGTAGTCGATCCCACGCCGTTTTCACCGTCACTCTTGCACAAAAATACTGTCGAGATGGAGTGGACGTATCGGTGAGCAGTCGCTTTACCTTTGTTGACCTGGCGGGCAGTGAAAGAATGAAAAAGACTGGAGCTCAGGGGGAACGCGCTCGGGAGGGTATCAAAATTAACGAAGGTCTTCTCGCGTTAGGAAATGTCATCAATGCTTTAGCAGAAAACAAGAAAGCTCACGTTCCCTACCGCCAGTCCAAACTGACGCGCTTGCTACAAGATGCTCTGGGTGGAAATAGCCAGACGCTCTTTTTGGCCTGCGTTTCACCATCGGACACAAACGCCTCCGAAACCTTATCCACTATGCACTACGCCAATCGGGCCCGCAATATTCAAAACGCTCCCGTGCAGAATATCGATGCGGGTTTGCTGGAGTTGCAGCGCTACAAGGCTCTGACACACGTGCTTCAAGCGGAACTCGTCAAGAGAGCTTTCGGTGTGCTTAACGAGAACTCCAACGTCGGTGAGGTCGAAGATGTATTGCTGGAACGTCCAGACGTCGTAGAGTACCTGCAACATCTACAAGCTGTGGCGCAGGAGAAGCAAGCCTCGGTGTGTGTGACTGTTTCCCCGTCAACAGCAGCTACTATGCAGATGACTTCACCACGTGCCAAGGGCAAGACTGTTTCCATTGTCCAGTATTCTTCCCCTCAACCAAATATTGCTCCTGGTGGATCAGACAGTGATAAATCGGTCTTGGAACAATTTGACTCGGCCTTTTTGGATGAAGTGAACCCAGATGAAGAAATGGCGATTCTCGATCAGCTCCTGGAGCTTCAACAACGCGACCACGAGTTTGGAAAGGAAAAGCAGAAGGATGATGCCGAACTCAAGCAAATGGAGGGCGAGCTGGCCGAGCAACAGACAATGCTTCTGCAATTGCGCGAAAGTCTTCGGGTATATCACGACATGAAAATAAAATACGAAGCACTAATGGCAGAGGTTGGACAACTCGAGGCGGAAAAGGCGCAGTTAGCAGAACAGCTCGACAAGGCTGCAGCTGATCCGTCGAAAGGATGCTCCAAGGCCATTAAAAAAGAGCTCGAAATGGTGGAACAGTCATTGGCTCGGGCGCGGAATGAAACTCGAAAGCACCGACAACTATATCGTAAGGCTGAACAGGAAGCACAAAGATGCAAAGTCATGGAACGCAAAATTTCGGAGCTTAAACATGGTCGAGCTAACTTGATAAAAAAGCAAAAAGAAGCCGCAACGCGACACCGAGAGTACACCGAAGCACGGACAAGAGAAATTGCAACTTTAAAACGGAAAGAACGTAACGCAGAGAAGCGTGTTGGCAAACTGCAGACTGAAGTCTCCGTCCACAAGAGGAACCTCGACAAACGGCAGACTTATATCACTAAACTGTCAACGAAGTTGAAGCAAACAGAGTCCCATTTGATGAAATTACTGTCGCTACGAAATCGAGAGCTTCGAGACCGTACTAGTGCGACGCCGCAAAACCGCCTTTCGCTTTGTCCAAGCGGTCGTCGGAGCTCGGTCGTTGTGAAAAAAAGTGGTGGAGAACATGAGTTTGCTTCGTTGAACGACGAAGTCATATCGTTGAAGTTCCTTATCGAAAGACTCGTTTCGGAGAGAGTGGGAAAAGTGGAAATTCAAGCAGAATATGAACAAAAGGTTGCCGAATACAGTCTAACGATGCGATCGATGGTAGAAGCTGTGAAGGATCTAGAGGAATCACGGAACAGTCGCTCCGAGCGCTTAAGTAATGATACAGAGGAAATGGTCCAAGAACATGAGCACGCGGTAGGGGAACTAGAGCTAAAGGTTGAGCTACTTGGGTCAGACCTAGAGAATCTCCAAACGCATCTTGATACGTTTGAAGACGGCGATGAAACTAAGAGTGGGTCAGAAGTCAAAAATCTTGTGGCCAACCAAAGTGCCCCAGTTCTTCGTACACTCCTCGTTGAGATTTGTGAAACTCTGACAGAAGCCGAGGTAGGTCGTGTATCACTTTTTGCTGAATCTCTGTAACAAATAAACTCACCGCTCATTTTTTAATAGATCGAACGAAAAAAAACTACGAATGCTGTAAGCCGAAAAGATTCCGCACTGCGATGTCTCGAAAACGAAGTTGATGCTCTCAACTCTCGACTGTTCGTTTTTACGAGAGAGCTGGCTGACCAAAGGCGTACTTCCGACAGTCAAACGGATCCACTAGAGACACTTGCCACCATACAAGCCCAGAATCTCTCTCTTACTAATCAAATAGAAGACTTGGTACGGGAAAGGTCTTTTCTGACGACGCAAACTGCAGATCTCCTTAAGCGTTTGCAAGTTGTCGATTTGGATTGCTTTGATGCGAAGGAACGGCTAGCGATGATGGAGGTCGCCTTGGAGCAAGTGGATGGCGTAGCAATGCCAGACCAAGTCCTGACAAAGATGCAGTCCCTTTGGCGCGAACTCGGAGTCTCGATAGACTCAAGGGCCTGCGTTCATACCGAGATTGAAAACTGTTTGGCTGATACGTGTAGCCGGAAACTTCGGGAAGTCTCGGAGCTGAAGGCGACGACAGAGGCAGACATTCTTAAGCTGGAGCAAGAGCTGCTGTCGATGCAAGCCTCTCTTGGAATCACGCCATCCGTAGACACAAAATTGGCGGAGTCTAGCCTGGTTGAAAAGCTTAGATCGCTTCGCCAGAAACATGCCGAGATTCGCCCTTCTTATGCTAATGCCGTCAAGCGTCGAGAACATTTCGCGAAGCAAGCTTCCGACCTATGTTCTGCGATGGAAATTAATGTGCAAGATTTACCCGCAGAGCTTCAGGATATCATTACTAAGACATCAACACCTGAAAGTGATCTGGCCTCTTGTCAGCTGAACGAGAATTTTCTTGATCAGTGCAATAAGGAAATTACGGCTCTTCGTGTCAAAAAGTCCGAGCGGCTCGTGAAGAATTCGGAGATCCATAAAAAGTGTTTTGTACTTTGTCGTGAAATGAACTTGATTGATTCAGATGTAGTCAGTCTTGTTACGCAGAGCGCAAGGCACCGGCTAAAAAGTCTTCCAGGATGGTGGACTTCCGACGCCATCAACTGCGTTTCCAGAGCTGTTGTTGCCGATGCCGGAGTCATTAGAACGACGTCTTCTTTTACCAATCATCTTAACATGGTGCACGAGGCATTGGAAAAGATCTCGAAGAGCCGTCGTGCATTGTCTGATAGACTTCGCGACATCATCGAGCGAACTCAGAAAACACTTCTCGAAACTGTTGAAGGAGAAGTCGAAGCGATCGACGCATACGCCAGCTTCCATGAAGCGCTTTTCCGTTTGCCTGCTCTGTCGAAAGAGTGCATTCAGGCCTGTATTACAGAGGTCAAAGCCCTTGTACCGGGAGTGGAAGCTATGACTCAAAGCGAGATCGAAGCCCTTACCGTGGTGTGGGAGGCTTTGAGCGTATCCTCCGGCGACCGAGGCAATTTCTGGAGCAGAATAGAAGAAAATTCGACGGAAATGCAGGCACTAGTTCTACGCCCTTTCGACGAGCTTTTGACTTTGTCGGCGTGCGATGGGGAACAATGGATACTCTCTGCAGTCAAGGACGTTACCAATCAATTCGTCGAATTGGAGACTCGGCTCTTTAAACTTCAAAGTATTCATGGCGAAGTTGAAAAGCTTCGGGCCAAACAGGAAGCCAAGAGCAGCATAATTTCACTTGATTCTGAGATTCGAATCCTTAGTGCAGAGCTAGCTGAATTTGAAGACAGCCAGTGCAACAAACAACGCCTTTTAAGCAAGAAATCTGGTAGCTCCAACTTACTCAAGGAGGAGCGCTTTCGCAAACAGATGCAGGGAAAATTTGCCGCAAAACTTGAGCAACTCTCATCGTTACTGAAGGCTTGGCTCAGCGACGAAGGAACAAACTTCCATTCCAACCTTTTGAGTTATGAAGTCAGCTCACTTTTACAGAGCTCTGAACATATGGACACCTGGGTCGAGCAAAGGACCGAGTTTATGCACCTCCGTACTGTCCAGGCAAAAAGTGCAATGAAGAGACCAAAGAGCGCTCAAGGGGAAGACCGTTTTTCACCGGTCAGTCGCAAACGCTCCGCTCGCTCCCAACTTCCCCAACCTGGTGAGTCAGTTTTGAAGAAGCCGAAGACTTCTGTGACGGATACTGCACAGCCACGACGACCTGCTACCTTCGCACGCGGTAGCAAGCGGAAGCCATCACCTGAAAACGTAGTGCCGACACAGGCACGCCTTACGAAAGCTTCGCGAACAACACGCACAGCTTCATCTTCTTCCTCCTCCAGTCGAAGCGCATCACCTAGTCCGGGCAAAGATATGGCTAAGGTAAAGAACATCCGCCGACAGCCGCTATCCCCAAAGCGAGTCCAGAGGCAAACTGATTCAAAGGCCACCAAAGCAAATTCGAAGCGTTTGACGTTGCCGCCCTTTGGCCATGTTTTGGAGCAGGCGTCGACCCCACGAAACATGAGCAAGGAAAACAGCACCGACATTGACTGAACTTATAACTATACAAAAAAAACGAAGTTTTTGATCGCTCTCTTTAGTATACATCGAATATTATTACTAGTGATCGCAAAAGCATAGCAGCACTCACTCAGTTTACATGCAAGTGCATAAATAAGGAGGTTCACAATCTAAATTCATCGCAACCCCATATCATTCAGCCACACCATGAGAACGCAAACATTGTCGGCTGATCCACGGCGCATCGCTTCGCGGGCGACGAACTTCGCCATATTCCTCCGGAGTACCAGTTTGTAGTTCTCGCGATCATCCTTGTGTAAGCTCTCTCGATCTAATTCCTGTTCCATCTGTCTATGCACATAAGAGATAACATCCTGACTCGTCATGACATCCCACAACCCATCCGAAGCGAGTAAAAAGAATTCATCGTCTTGTTCCTGCACAGGATAGTGTTGAATTTCGACTTGCCCAGATACGATGGGTTTGGCGTACCGATCGCCGATCGCTCGACTAAGACTCAGATTTCGGACTCGATGCACCTTGCTTATAAGATCCCATTCAATTGTTTCGCCCATGGCCAAGATACGCGCCTTCTCGCGATCATCATTTGGTTTGTGGTCTCGCGTGAGATCAACGGCGTTTTGATTACGCGACAAGATAGCCCGACTATCGCCAACGTTAGCCGACAGCAAAGTTCGCTTTCCTTCTTCCGATTCATGTACGACCACCACCACAGCTGTGCTTCCTTGATATTGCAAGCCATCATCTTCCAGAACATCCTGCTCCATTTCGTCGAAGGCATCCCGTAAGGCTGCCACGTGCGAAAGCACCGAACTCGCATCGGTCAATTCGTGTTGTTTGCGTGCGAGGGCGGCGCAAGTTTTGTTGTACAAATTAACCCGTAGCCGCTGGCTGACTCCTCCACCCCCGTGTCCGTCAAAGACACCAGCAAAACGGCCGCCGTTGGCTACTACGTATTCGTCTTCCATGGTCATGCGGCCTCCTTGAAGTGCGCGGACCGAAACCTGCAGGGTCCGGACAAGAAACAACCGCACAGAATAACGAAGAGGTCAGCAACTCAGTGAATAAATGAATACACGAAAAGCCATTCTCTGGGACGCAAATTCACTTACATCGTACGGTTTCTGACGCACACTTCCTCTCGTAACAGAGTTGCCACCCAATTGTACTACGGTAGCTGTTTCTATAGAACTCGCTGGATTTTCGGTGGTACTAGCACTAGTGGCAGCAGCAGATATAGACAAAGCCTTCCGGTTCGGTGATTTCGAGGGGCAATGCTCGCCGATCGAGTGCGCGACATCGGCGAACACGAGCGAGCCCAAGATACCGTTCGTCCCTTTGCCGTCCCCATCGTTACCTCCGCCGCCGTGCGATACCAACTTTGTGGGTTCAGACCAAATTGAAGAGACAACGAGTTGAGCAGGACTGTTTGGTGCAGGAATAGTGTGGTTATGGGGATCTTCAGAGGTAGCAGTAGTTGTGGGAAACGCCAAGACTAAGACGCTAGTAGTTAAGAGAGCCAGCGCGCTGGCGACGATTACTTCAGTGCATCGTGAATTCACTGGACGGTGGATGTAAAGTGACAATGAAGATACAGAGTTCGAGGAAAACCACACTTTCACTGATTGATGGGTTGCCCAGCTTGAATTAGCTGCCTCGAGCCCACGTACTCGTCTTTGTGCTACCAACGACGGGGAAGTGAATCGAGAGGAAGAGAGATGCGCCAGACGGTAGCTCATTCTAGGGTGCAACCGAGATTGGACTTAATCAGTAGAGTGTGTGTGAGCGGAGTATCAAACGGTAAGGATCAGATATATGTCAGATCAACCGACTCTATTGCCCGTTTCCCAATTCTGAATTCGTGTAGGTGAGTATGTTGCGTTGTTCGTGCGGTTTGTTTTGCTTTGTTCTGGATTGTGTTCTCTCCTCGTGACACCATACTCACCTTGACGACAGGCTGTCCGCGAACTGGTATGTTTTCATTCGTCGATACTGATCGTCTCTGATCGCGGAAAGATACCGTTAGACGACGGACGTACCCTTCGGGGGGCTTCTACCAATCCAGAGACCTCCTATAATTAACTTCGACACAGTCACCGGAGTTTAGTAGCGAATCTGGGTCTTCAAACCCACATCTTTCCCTCTCACTAACGGCAACATAACACAGCGTGGGTTTTGCGAAGATGTTCGGATTGCTTCTGGATCAGCAAGCCGACGCCAAAAAACATTGTTAGGGCCATCATGACCGTTCAATAGCGAAGCCGTAAGTTTGGTTTCACCAGACTTGACGGCGGAAGAAGCACGCCCGAGCAGGATTCTCGGGACGTTGTTGCGTCATGTTCGAGCCTCCTCGGATACCATATCAGCAATCGAAACGAAAAACGGAATTGTGTTGGGTGTCACCGATACAAATTTGTAGCCCCAAACAATAGTCTTCATTTTGGCTGCGAAATGTGTTTGACGGCGGATCTGCAAAGTGTACACACCAGTACGAGTGAAAATTTTGGGAATCCGTGCTTGATGCCTCTCAACGAGGAGCTCGCTTCCAAATCGCCAATGTCGAAGTATGGACTAGTACTCCACATTCAATAGTTGATGAGTCGGAACAAGCCGAAATGTCCACGCTCTCTTTGGACGGAGGCCCCGAATGCAACGATTGACCGTCGTATTCTCATCGGTAACATGTAAAAGCGGTTTTGACAAAGCTTTGTTTTAAAATGAACCATTGACTACCATTCCTAGCCACACATGTAGACGACGAAATGAGTCTCTTTGTTGTTGATTCATCACTTAATACGTGTCTAATATTTACTTCAAAAAGGCACTCTCCGCCTTGCAATCCATATCAATCGCTAAAACCCGGGCTCCTTCCGCCGGTTCTGTCAAAAAGCACTCGGCTTGTTTCCCATACTTGGCTTCGTAAGATGATTGTAAATGCTTTATGAGTCCTTCGACAACTCGGCGTTGAACGAAAGTGACCGTACAACCGCCAAAACCGCCGCCGGTCATGCGGGAACCGTACACACCTTCGTACGCCTGAGCTACTTCGACGAGATAGTCAACTTCTTCACAGCTTACTTCGTACTCGTCTCGCAAGCTTGCGTGGGACGCATTCATAAGTTCTCCAACATGATCCCACAGTCCCATTTTCAGAGCAACCTTGCACTCTTTGGTGCGAACATTTTCGTTAACGACGTGGAGAGCTCGATGGTAAGAAATCTTATTCATCTTAGCTTCGGCCTCTTTCACGTCATCCTTAGTGGCGTCTCGCAGAGAAAGTACGTGGTAGAGCGGAATGGACTGCATTGCTAGGAGCGCATCGTGACACTGGGCTCGTCGGATCCCATACTCGGAATCGGCAATGCTGTGCGTGACCTTTGAGTTGGTGATAAGAATAACGGGATCTTCTGGTGTATTTGCTTTCATAGTGACGTGTTCAATTTCCAGTGATTGGCAGTCAATGAGCATAAGTTTGCCGACTTGGGCGGCAGACGAGGCTAGTTGATCCATGATACCGCATGGCGAATGTGCCCAATCGTTTTCGGCTTTCTGACAACGTAACGCGCGTTCCTTTCGAATATCCTTTTCTTTGGCGGAGGAATAGGCCATATTTTCCGGCAGGAAGCATTCGAAGAATGTCGCGACTGCAACTTCGAGCGATGCCGAACTGGACAGACCGGAGCTCAAAGGAACATCGCTAGCAATGGCCATAGACAGGTCTATAGTGCACCCTTCTTTGGGAAGATCGTGCATGTACTGTTGTACTACCCCGACTACGTAGTTGACCCATGATCGCGGTTCATCCGCATCTGGTGGACGACTTGTGCCGTTCAGCCGGCGTTCTTCAACAATACTTCCGTTAAGGGCCTTTTCGGAAATGAGTCGCAGACGCATCGACGTCGGTCCATTGCCCTTGCCGGTATGGCAAAAGCCGGTTCCGTAAATCACGGTGGAAAAGTCGATGGCCAAGGGTAAGACAAATCCACCCGTGTAATCGACGTGCTCGCCAATTAAATTGACCCGTCCTGGTGCCGCCACCACGTACGCCGGGGGTTTGTGGTCCTGCACAAAGGAGGAAAGGTGTTTCTGGTACAAGCCCTTGGCGGAGTCTACAAGAGTCTGCAAGTTCGGTGCCAACGAAGCCTTGGCTATCTTGGGAGGCAACGCCGTACTCGCAGAATCCGTCATGCTTGAGACACTGCAATCGATCAGGGTTCTGATGTCAAGTATTGAGTGGTACAAGCAAGAAAGAACGTGAGAGGTCAACGGAGAAGAGTCTTTCCAAGTTGCAAAAGCCCAAACCTCCAAGAGACAGGCGAGTTCCTTCCAAAAGATTTTCGGTTGGCGTCGCAAAGCAGAAACGTCAAGGTAAAATACCCAGCGGTGATTGGTCGTTGGCGGGTAGCAGTCATTGATGACGCCGCTAGCGCTCGGGAATCGATACATCCCTGGGACTTGAAATGCGTTTCTTTGAAAATTGAGAGTGAGTCGCATATAATGCAGCTTTGTGTTCCCGATTGGTCAGTGTACAATCAACCACTACTTGTCGTGCGTGCTCAGATTCTACGGCGGTAACATTAACATGACATAAATTCAAATGTTTATGACTGTGACAGCATTCGGGTCGCGCATCGTGAAATGCCCCCCTACCCTCTCGCCTAGCTAATAGAGTTTTCTTTACAATCAGGTGCATTTCAACGATGACAGGAGATGACTAAATGTGAAAAGGGACTCGCACAAAGAAAAAGGAACAAACAGATACCAACGGAAGCTCTCGAGCACCATTCCGTCATCAATTCAATGTACAGCATATTTCTTGGTTCCTAGTATTGTTTTGTGGAATGCATTGTGCGTAACTGTCTTTTTAGGAATTATGACAGAAACATCATTTTACGTTTCGAGTGGGAATCCCGAGCTCGACACAGAAGATGATCACACCAGCTCCAGCTGGGAAGAGCTCCGGCAAGGCTACGACTGCGCTGAGACGGCAGGAATACAAACAAATAAGTTGGTGTCACTCACAAATTCCCCCCTGACAGAGCCTTTTCAAGTTCTCGAAGAGGCCCAGAAGCTTTTTCACATTGCCTTGCCTTCGGTCTTGATCCAGTTCAGTCTATTTTTCATTTTTCCCATGTCGGCTTCGGCGGTTGGACGTAATGTTGGAACAGTTGAGCTGGCTGCTTTTTCTCTTGGATCCTTAATTGGAAATCTGACTTGTTTGTCAATCATGGAAGGTGCCTTGACTGCGGCTGATACGCTCATGCCGCGAGCTTTTGGAACAGGCCAGTACGAGGAAGTTGGACGGATCGCCATTCGGGGCACCGTCGTGTGCTTATGTCTTTTGCTACCACCTATCATCCCACTCTGTGGCTATGGGGGTTGGATCTTGGAAACACTTGGACAAGACCCAGACGCTTCGCAGCTCGCAGAAACCTGGATTCGCGTTTACTTTTTGGGCGTATTCCCGAATTTGGGCTTTAGGATTTTGTTGCGCTTTCTACTATGTCAGCATCAACCATGGCCAATGGTGATTTCTAGTGCCGTTCCTTGTTTCTTGGTACATCCAATTCTCTTGCGACATTTGGTACCGACTATGGGTCTGGAAGGATCGGCCTTGGCAATTGTTCTAACTCAGTGGATATCACTGTTCCTACTAATCGCCATACTTGTTGTGAAACCCATGCACAAATCGGAAACCTGGCCCGGTTTGTCCTGGTTGTATGTCAAAGAAGCCTTGGCAGTAGGACCGTCCCTAAAGTTTCTGCATTTGAGTGTTGGTGGCATCATGTCCATGAACGAATGGTGGTTCTTTGAAATTATGGTAAGATTGGTTTTGCCACATTTGCTTACAGTTAGCCGTACATCTTGAGACTCAACTACATATGCATTTTTTTCTTCTTAAACAGTGCTTTGTTGCGGGCAGTTTTGGTGTGATCCCACTCTGCGTTCATACGATCGCCTACAACTTGGTACCACTATTGTTTATGATCCCACTCGGTATTTTGATTGGATTGACGGTCCGCATGGGTCACGTCATTGTGGAAAATCCAAAGCATGCCAAACAAATGGCATGCTGGTGTATGGGTCTGACGGCAGGTATCGGAGCTGTGGTTGCAACGTTGCTGCACGTTTTTCGGTACCAGATCATTGCAACATTTACCAGTGACGAAGAAGTCATTGAACCGATATTTGGGGACATTTATGTTATTACATCTTTCTTTTGTATATATTTGGCATCAGCCAAGCCATTCTACGAGCGTTGGGTATGCAGTGGCGCATGGCAGCGATTATTTCGGGTTTTCTGTACTTTTTTACCCTTCCAGCGGTCGTCTACTTTGCGGTAATTCGGGGCGGTGGACTTGATGCGCTTTGGACTGTCTTGCCTATATTTTACACGATTTTGCAAGGGCTGCTGGCTCTGGGCTATGTAATGGTAGATTGGGAGAGGCACGCATGTACTATACGGGAGGGCATTCAGCGGAGTGCAGCCGAAGCCAAGGGTTTGGAATCGAACGAAACGACCTTGCTCCTAGCGTCGCCGAAACGAACTTTTTAAGAGTAAACCCCGTCAAACGAAACAATGAAACCATTGTAATTGTTTATACTCAATCATCAGTTGCTGCCTTCGCCACGCGCCACTTCCCACTACGGACGCGTGTTGGAAAAGTAAAGACTTCCGATTCTTCTTCCGAGTCAGACGCAAAGACTGGTACGCGAGCCACCGTTAAAACATCCACATCTGACGCTTCGTCATCATCAAATTGATCCTTAGCATCCAAATCGGCCAGGAACCTACCATTTGTATCAACATCAAATTCGTCTTCTCGTTCCACGTACTCGACATTGCTGGGCAGCGCTTGGAAGTCGGGCGCAAAAGCTGTCCAGTTGACCCGCGGCCCCCACATGTCAACCAATCCGTCCGACGTTGCCACAGCCAAAAATGTCCGTGCTGGATGCCAGGCCACCGCGTACAGGGAGACCCCGGCTCCGGTGAGTTTGTCCATGAGTGCTCCGGTGGACGTATTCCAAACGTAGACTTCGTACTTGTTGTCGTCCCCGTTCGCCCCACCAACAATGAATTCGCCGTCGCCACTCAAATCACACGAGGCAAATTTGACCTTGTTGACGACGTCTTGGAAAACCCAATGGGGTTTGTCCACGGCGTCAGGAGTTTCCCAGCATTCGTTCGTCGCATAAAGACGAAGAGAACCATTGGCGCAATTGACGACAATGTGTTTGCCGTTGCGAGAGACGAGCAAGTACCAGGCAGCTGCGGAGCTGACGTTGCTTTCGATCGCAAAACGAGGGTACACCATTGGTAGCGTAACCGATTGAACGCCTGTGTAGGATTGTAAGGTTTGCAAAAGGCTTTCGATATCCCAACCCAACAGGGTGCCTTCCTTGGTAGCCGCGTAAACCCGATCGCGGTGTGGATGAAAGGATGCACACGTAATAAAATGTTCGTCGGTATCGTCCCACAATGGAATGATCAAAGTCTTGGCTTGTTCGTACAAAGGAACCGCATCTTGATCATCATTGGATGGCTCGCGGTCGTCATCAACGACCTTTCCGTGTGTCCATACGTTTGCCGGCATCCAGAACACGACAAGGGTTCCGTCCGTCAAAGCGGCGAGACCACACGTTCGTATGCGGGGATGTACTTGTAGCGATCCTCCGATGGGAACGTCGAAGCTCCAGGAGACGGCCGGGCTCTTACACAGCCTCGAATTGGAGGACCAGGTCGGGATCGCGTCTACTGGTAACCAGCGCTGCTCCGGCAAGGTTCTGTTTTCTGTGACTGGTAGAATGTCCAGCGCCAAGGTATTCTGAACCAGTACGTAGCGATCGTCGGCATCGTTAAAGGCCGTGGCGGCGGTTTGCTCGGTTGCATGTTGAGCGGACGGGAGATCATCCGCCAGTCCGCTCTGACGTTCTTTTCTTCCGTGCGGAGATGTGCTTAATCTCTTTTCCGTACTGGCATCGTCGTCGCCACCGTTTTGACTGGATACATGCGTCGCACTCGTCTGGTTATTGGACGTCGTATTTGTACTGTTGGTACCGCCGGTGTGATCCTGTACCTGTGCCGCAATAGCGTGGGCGCATTCTTCAGAACCGTACGGATGGGTGGTATCCCAAAGTCGCACAGTGGCGTCCCCCGCGGCGCCCACCAACAGGGACCGTGAACGCCGTGACCACGAAACACTCGTTACTCCGCGCCGTGTCGTAGCCTTTGACGACGCTTCCTGAGCATTGCTGATATTCTTGCTTTTGTGCTTGGCCTTTTGGCTGTTTTTACTACTGCCGAGTCGCTTCGTATCTTCTAGGTCAAGTTCGACTTCGGGTAGGTCGTCGTTGGGATAGAGCGCACTCAAGGTTCGGCTGAGGACGTTGTGCACACCGACGGCTCCGCTGCCGTATCCCACGGCGAGGTACGTCCCGCGCCGATTAAAGGCGACGTGGTAAGCGGCTTGCCATTCTGGATCGACGAGGACCGCACGGCCCTTTTTGGACGGCGGTACCGTGTGTGCTTCCAACAGCTCGTGCCGACGAAAATGAAAACTGGGATCCGCCATGGACAGGGTGGAGTCCACGCGATCCGGGATCTGGCGCCCGAACGGGTCCAGCAATTCCAAATTCATTAATGCAAAGGCTTTCTCGCGAAGCTGGACAAAGGGATAGTAGAAACGCAAAAACGTCGAATCCAACCGAGACCAAGCACTTCCGTACTACTGATTAGACGCGGCTGCAACAGTTTAGCACTTAGTAACAAGGCTATTTCGTTGCCGGTGTAGCGTTTTGATACATCGTGGTTGCTGCATGATACATTGTGTTCACGGATTGGAAGAGTTCACAGTCAACAATGCATGGCATTAGCTGCTGCCAACCATAGTGTTTTCACTGTCAATGTCATGTCCGTTTCCGCTCGAGATAATCAGGGTTCCTTACCTAGGGTTTTGTGAGCATTCGTCCTATCGTGAAATTTCAATAGTATCCAAAGGGTGTCGAGCGGGACACGGATATCCTTCCCAATTGTTTTGACAGTGGGCGTCACCATAGAATGATCATTTGGCTATAACTTTTCTAGAAACGCGCAAATGGCTCTGCTGTCCCTACAGTGGGAAAGAAATTGATTCGAACTTTCTAATTAGTTTTTTTTAATATTCTGACTCCTAGGAGAGATGGAGTTATCATAGTCCAAAAAAATTTGGTCTAGCTCGTGACTCGATTCACGAGTTGATTTCGATGCCAAATCGCCAAAACACAAAATTCACCATGGCGGACTTGTATGAAGATTACACCGCTTCTTCAGATGAAGAATCTGATGTAACTTGTAGAGTCACAAAAAGCTTACAATGGAAGGCCGGAAACCTCTTCAAAATTGTACTTGTTGAAGTCTCCAAAGGCATCCAACACCAAGTTGGGCCGACAAGAGTGTAAAAAACAACTTAACATTTGGTAAGTTGCAATTTATCTATGTATTTTTTTTACTGTTAATACGTAAATACTAGTGGTTCTCCGGGTTATTTATCCAATTTCAAGGTCTCATCTAGGTATCTAGCCGAAGGCGGCTGAGATACCTACCGCTTCATAAAGTCGCTCAATTGTACATTTAACACGTAAATAGATACCCATATACTGAGTTTATTTCTTCATCCTATGGTGACGCCCACTGTCACTGTCATGTTCGTTTCCGCTCGAGATAATCAGGGTTCCGTACTTAGGGTTTTGTGAGTGATCGTCCTCTCGTGAAATTTCAATAGTATCCAAAGGGTGTCGAGCGGGACACGGATATCCTTCCCATTGTTTTCAGTATAGTCACAATGAGTACCATTTGTACGAAGGATACCCCTTCCGATTAGGTTATGTTGTTCACAATCTCTGGTTCGGAGGATTGCCCCGACCACCGCAGACTGACGTACTCCACTCCTTAGGGCGTAGGTAAGTAGTACCAGCGCAGGATGGGCCAATTGATTGCACGCCCACTAACATCATCCCGACCGCGAGGGAGAGCGTGCCAGCGCTGGGCTTGCCCCCGTCGCTGCTACCAGAAAGTCTCGAATAGTAGGAACGGTACCGTACGGATAGACTACCAAACGAACATCACATCCAGCAGCAGCGCATCGATATTGGCAAAGCAGTTTCCGTCGTTGGTCCCCATCATCCGAAGCACCTTGAATTGTTTGTGTGGTTTCCGTTTACTTCCTTTATCATGGTGCGACGAGCAATTCTTCTTTTCCCCACACTCGCGTGTATCGCCGCCGCGTTTACGGGCCAGCCGTTGGTATCGCGAAGTCCGTCGGCTTCCTACAGCCTCTCGATGGGTGGGGCACAGGGATACGCCACTTCGCTCGAGGGCAAGAAGAATACCGTGACCAAAGTGCAGAGTCTGTTGGATTCTTCCCAAATGGTCTTCACAATCCCCGCCGGATCCATAACTGTGGCACAGACGCAAGCGCTCCGACGCAGCATGCCGAGCGGTACCACCGTACAGATTGTCAAGAACAAGCTAATGGCCCGGGCCGTCGAAGGCACGGACTACGCCGTCGCCACCAGCTTGCTCCAGGGCGCCAACGCCTGGTTCTTTATTGAAGAAGATATCGGCGGTACTTTGAAAGCCTACAACGCGTTCTTGAAGAATTTCGGCAAGCGGGAGTCGCACCCTATTCTGGGCGGCGTGATCGAAGGTAACACGTACGACGCTGCCGGCGTCGAAGCCATTGGCAAATTACCCTCCAAGCAAGATCTGTACGCCAAGATTGCCGGATCGATCAAGGCCGTTCCCACCAAGGTGGCGCGGGTTATCAAGGCGCCAAACTCCAAGTTGGCGCGGGCCATCAAACTCGCCACGGACGAAGTTCACAAGTAAAGAAAAAACAACGTTGGATCGTACACCTACTCGTTCTTGTAGTATATACCATTGTATCGTGTTCTATCGTTGGCCGAGTAAGAAGGAATTACTACTAGGTACATATTTCGTAATGCTTGGATCTACCGCTTAGCTCCTTGCTTGCCTTCAGACCTAGCTAGCTAGCTAGGTAACCGTACAGTGTACACGAGGGGGTGACTCGAAAGAATCGTGGCGGCGGGTAGCTCAAACGAACACGACAGACGGTGGAATGTGTGATGGGCGCAACGTGTCAGTCCGTACGTCTTACGGCTGGACGGAACCGGAACCTTACTGTTAGTTCGGATTTTTCCAACGCGACGCGATCCAGAGAAGCACGCACAAGGATATGGCAAAAGGATGGGTCAGGCAGGAACACATCCTGTGCCTGCCTACCCCGCTGTGAAGGTATAGCAAGCATAGCAGTATTGTACACGCCAGCCTCGTCCCCAATATTCGCGTATACCGTGTTGTGTACGGTGAACAAGGAACCACATGAGGCGGCGAGACCGCACGTCGCAGTGGACTAAACGACCAATCGGATGGCCCAACGTCACCTGGGGCTTGTTGCTTTGGTCGGCGACTCGGCGTAGTCCGCCCGTGTCGCAGGCGTTCGTGTTCCGTTGCCGACCATCATCGACGATTATACCTTCTTTCGAGCTTTCCTCGTCGGGACTTCGCTTTCGACAGCGGCAACTACAACCTAAGCCATTGCAATCGTTACAACCTCGATCGGTTCGTTGTCCGATATTCCCTTTACGTACGTCGCCACACAACAATCAAGACGAACAACCGAACGATACCACTGCAAATGTCCCAACGTCCGCATCGTTCCGTTTGTGGGAAAACGCCGGTGCCGAAATGTACGACGAACAACGTCCACGTCGGACGCTGTCGTCCGTCACCGAGAACCCACACGCGCCTCCGCCGTGGGCGAGCCTTACCGATCGGAACGATTGGGGCGTGCACGTTCGTTCCCACCCGCCATTATACCCACACACTTTGGACCAGGTCGTGTCCCACATCTTTCACGCTGTCGCCGCCACTCTGTACGGTCAACAAATGCCGGACCCGAACGTGGTGCGCAATATTTGGCAGGGGGACACCCTGCACGGACGACGACCCACCCGCGCGCGCTGGGATGCCGGACGCATCGGAATCGAACTGGATCACGTACAGGCACTCTTTGCGCGAGAGAATAGCAGCAGTAGTAGCAGCAGTAGTGCCAGTGGAATCCGCAAATTGTCGTTGCTCTTGGCTGGTAAACTGGCCACGCAACCGTGGGATGGATACGAAACGAAACAATTTCACTCCGATACGCACCGCATCACGAAAGGGGAACCAACTCGCCCAATTGTGCTCTATTTCAGCACAATCAAGCAAGCTCTCATGGCGAGCCACGAACTCGGGATATTGCGTCGGATCGAACACGAAACGCACGCTACAACAACGTCCACTGCATCCACACGATACGATAGCGTGACGATTCTCTCGTTGGACCGCGAAGCGACCATTCCGGAATCGCTGTGCCGGCGGCCCCGGCGCAAGGGCACGTCGTCCAATCCAGCCGTGAACGGTTGCGTGGATCCTACGCGTGGTCTCTTGATCCTGGTGCAACCCACCGACTACGACGACGAATACCGTCCACCCGGTCCGAACGTGGGTTCCGTGGAGCGCCTACAGCGGCTCGTTGCCCAAGCCGCCATTTACCAACTCCCCACTGTTGTTCTGTCTCCAAGGTATCTCAAACATCCACACTTTCCGGAAGAAGCCTACGAGCAGAGTGGTTTCCAACAATCGGGCTATTACGGTGGTGTGGAACCCCCGAAAGGGCCGACCCCTTGGGTCCTCCGGGACTTTACGCCGCCCGTCTTGAGTTGGATCGGTAACGCGCTACCGGTGACTCGAAACGCCCGCTACCGTGGGGTCGCCCTATGGCAGAGCAATTTGGACGAAGGCCATGGTTGGCATGTGTACGGCGTCCCCCGGATGGGTGGGACGACGCCGGACTACCTGGCGAGCACCCGGACCGCCTCGGGCCGACCCACCCAGGACGTGATGCGGCGGGTCCTAGCCGAGTTTTCGCGGTACGACGAATCCACGGAATGAATGCTCGACGACCCAGGGTAATGTAAGGAATAGGCGACTTTGGGAAGGGAGGGAACGATTGGGCGACCTTGGAGGCTTTCCCTGGAATCCAAGACTCGATTGTTTCCGGGTTTCGCTAATTGATGTGAATTTGTAAAGTGCTCTCGAAATCCGGGCCGACGCGCCGTGTCTGACCGGAGTACCGCGGATTTGAGTTCGATGACGGCAAATTCTTCGCAAACAATCCGGTCACGGACGGGTGTCAACCCTCCGTGAGTCTCATTCAGTAACTGTTGGTCCATACATTGTTCCGTTGTATTGACTTACTTAACATAGTTGATATAGAGACAAACATTCAATTTGGGCATTCGAGTCATTGAAAAGTCTTTTTTCGCGGTCACCAAACCGAGGCCTATTGGGTTCTTGGTATCCCTCGCCCCCCCGAACCCGCGCACAGGGGAGCGCGATTCGCTGTGTCACCTTCTACTCACTACCGCGTTACGATTCCTTCCATTGCATATTATATTACCCGTACCGGTGGTTCGGATCTCTCTCGACGACTACCATGGCCTTTCCGGGACGCACGGAAGACGCCTTGTTTACGGCGGTGGCGGTGGGAGATCACGTCCAACTGTCGAATGTCGTGGCGGCGCACGCGCACCGTGCGTTGGGGAATTTCCTCGCGATGCGGCAACGTTGGAACGTCGGAGCGTGCACCTCACGATCGACACGGATGGGTACGTAGAATACGACACGTTGGCTTTTTGCGAGAGAGAGAATGAGTATATATATGTGTGTGTGCGTGCGTTGGAGTTGGAACAACCGGGGATCCAGGGGACTCGGGTGTGTAAAAGTGTGCGTGTGCGTGCACTGTACACGACGATGGATTGCTCCCCGGAACAATTCCCTTCTTTAGACATCTCTGTACCACGGCAACATCGTCATCGTCACTGCCGTAAGCACTCTTTTACTTATTCTTCTTGTTGACTTTTGGAAATATTACAGAAGAAAAGGCGGACGAATTCCATCAGGTAGCGGCACCGTATCCCTTCGCTTCTCCATCCGACAGTCGCATGGCTCATTCGCCCCAGGCTTCCCACCAGGCCTGCAACGACTTGCTCCACGAGCTTGCCGCCTTTTTGACGAACCGCGTGGAGTCACGCTCCTCGTTCGGCGACTCGTCGTATCGCCCGGAGCTCGAGCGCTTGGTACGGGACGCTTCGGCGAGTTTGACGGAGATCCGTCCACCCGCCAACTTGGTCGTCTACGCCGACGGCACGACACACTGGGAACCCCCACCGGACGCCATTGACGCTACCGTCGCTACGACGACACTACCGCACAACAATCATATTCGAGCGTGGTGTTCGACGACACCCCCGGTCTTTGACGGGAGTGTGGCCAACGCCACGCCACCGCCGCTGGGCCACGGGAATGGGCCGGCGGGAGGCGCCGGAACGATCCTGCACTTGGCCTGTGCCGTCGACAACCCCTTGGCTCTCGCGTTTTTGCTCGCCATCGGAGCCGACGCACGCTCCTCGCATACGGCCTTTCGACGACTCGTTGTACACGAAGCGGCCTGCAACGGATCCCTACAGTGTTTGACGCTGTTGCTCGAAACCGGACGCCGCTTGCGGGAAATGAACGAACCCAAGCCCGCGCGGACGACCCACTCTTGCTCCCCCACGAGTGCGTCCGAATTCAATCTGCCCTATTTGCCGCGCCGTGTGCAGCCCAACATCGAATCGACCACGGCGGTGGATTCGAGTGAGACCGATCCGTCTTGTTGGCGCCCGTACCGTGCCGAGTCATCCAAACTCCAATGCGAAAGCGAACCGGAACTCTGTCGGACGCGACCGTCACTCGATTTCGTTTCTTTGTTGTGGTTGTTTCGTGACTGCGCGGAACAAGTCAAACGCGGGGAAATTACTACACTGGACGCGGCCCGACAGGTTCTGGACTATGGGTCTCTCTCCGGTGTTTCCAAGGCCTCCTTGGCACGCTCTTGTGCCTTGGGGAGTCACCTCCACGTTCGGAGTATTGGTCGGCCCCCCGGAGGAACCGCCGACGGGCACGGCAACACACCATTGCACTGGGCCGCCTTTAAAAACGAAACGGAATGCGTCAACCTATTGTTACGGTACGGATCCGATCCAAACGCCCGGGCTCATCCATCCGGATGGACGCCACTGCACGATGCCGCCTACAGCAACTCCAGAGAATGCATCGCCCTCCTCATGGATGCTGGTGCGCTGGTCGATGCCCGCGCCAACAGTGGAGCCACGCCGTTGTGCTTTGCCGCCCAGGAAGACTCGGCCGAAGCCGCCGCTCTCCTATTGCGGTACGGCTCCGATCTGCAAACACGCTGTGCGGGAGGACCTGTACGGGATGATAATACCATTGGACCCGGGGGGAATCCGTTGCATCCGCATAGTCGGTTCAGTGGATACACACCCTTGCATTATTGTGCGCATTACAACGCCCACGAGGCCGCTCGTGTATTGCTCAAACATCCAACTGCCTTGGCGGCCACGGAAATGGCTGATTTGAATGATCGTCTCCCGATTCACGTAGCCGTGGCGCGAGGCAGTAGTGATGTCTTGCGGGAATTGCTACACGCCGGGGCGCGTGTAGAAACTCGATCGCGATCGTACTCCCAGGACTCGTATTTAAACGACTTTGGACGTCCCGTCACTCCTATACGGCTAGGGTCGACGGCACCGCCCGCGCCGGAACGCGTTGCGACTCCCCGACGTGCGCAGGGAGCGTCTCCGCGAGTGTCGACGCCCGTATCCTCTCCAATGCTGCGTTCCATGATTCCGTCGCAGCCCGTCATGTCCGCGAAGCCTTGGAATTGCCTGACGCAGCGCTCAATCGATGAATGTAGGCATCTGGTTGCCGAAGCAGAAAAGCAATGGGCCCCGGATCGACATTTGTTGTTCACCCCGAACGATCGACGAGCCGTCATGCAACTTTTGCGTGTGGGGAAGCGGCTCGAATTGGACGGTACCGGTATATTTATCGACTTGTGGCCACAAGTACTGTCTTTTTGTGGTCGAGGCTGGTTCGAAATAGAGGAAGTGTCCGCCAAGAGTGCAATGTCGGAAGAAATGGAGCCAGCCAATGATAAGGATAGAGGCTTTGCGGAGGACAGCGACAGATCTTTTTCACTATCACGGTTTTAGACATTGCAAAGCGTTACGAAGGCAATGAGTCGCATTTTGGCGTATATGGTACTAAGCCTCTTGTACTAATTAGACAGTCTACACTGTATAAATTCCGACACTTTTAAGGTTTACCTATATGCTGCTGTGACCGAACAAGACCAGCACTATGTTCCGACTAAAGGATGTTGCAACTTCCACATTTCGGTTCGGTGGGCGCAGTTCCGCTTGTCAAAGCCTCAACATTGGTGATGAACTGCTGCACAAAGATTTTGTGTGAGCGTTTGAACATGATGAACCACACAAAGTCGGGAATACCTTCATTCTTCATAAACATGGAGCGAAACTTTTCGGTGCCGAGAAAGTATACAAATGACCCCATCTCCAGTCTACTGGCCTGTCGTGCGATTTTCTGCGTAATCTTTGCGGCTGCCTTGGGTTCAAAGTAGGAGCGGAATAGAGGCAAGCCAACTTCCTCTTCTTCTAGCAAATGGGGCAGCATCATATCTTGGTACTCGATCCACTCGTGCAATAGATTATCGACCTTACTGCCCACATCGAGGCCGAGCATGATGCCCTTGATAGTTTCAATTTTTTTCACGAGAATTTCGTGATCAGTTTCGAGCTGTCAAGGGCCAAAGGAAAAAAATTAGCGAAATGTGAAGGACGCACATCTCAATCGCTACTGCAGTCGTGATTCAAAACGTACTTTTTCTGGATAAAGAAAGCGTTTGCGACATTCGGGCACGACGATATCATCTTCATTCGAATGATGTCCCAGCATGTGCAATATATGCCCATCAATAGCAGACTGCAATGAAGCGACCTCCCAATCTTGAAGACTTTGGTCACGCTGTTTCATGGCGTACAAGGCATCGCGGAGCAATTGGATTTCCCCGCGTAAAGCATTGTGCGCGATGACCCAACCATCCTGCTCAATGGGATGTTTGTATTGTTTTTCCTTGTCCGGCTTATATTGGTCCGAGAGTTGATACTTTGGATCAAGGACATCTATTCTCACCATATTCTCTAGGCTTGTTTCTACACAACGGAGGAAACGAGTATTGCTGTTGTGAGATGTAAGTGCTTGCGAAACTCGCCAAGATGCCAGAGCAGTTTATTCGGGTTTTCAAGTTTTATTACTTCAACCGATTCCTGAAATGTCTCGGTAGCCAGCGCGATGCCATGAAAATGATGACTACTTCCATTTGACCTATTAACTGTAAGGGGGAAAGAAAATCGATTTATGTTAGTATCCTGCTGAAGAAGTATGGCACTGTTTAACAACTTGAACTAAGAAGCATAAGCGGGAAGCAAAACTAAAAGACAAGAACGCAAAATCTCCATGCTACAGTAGATATAAGTAAGTAAATGTTTGTACATGTTTGCACACAAACTGCTTAAAGTATTTCCGACGGAACTTATGTCTCAATGATTATTTACAATTGTTCAAGTTTACAGTTCTATCTAACCGAAACAAACTAAAATTGACTGTGATAAAAATCTAGATTCGCTTTCAAATCCAAAGAGACATTTCAAAAGACTACCAACCGGTATGGGTATTTTTCTCGTGCACATCGCACCAGTCAGATCTTCGACCGTCGGTTCTAGTAGGGAGACAAAATCCAGTGACAACTGCTCTCCAACTTGAAAAGTATAGTGACAATCGCTCAGTTGTATCTTTTCTTCATGAAGTGGAAATACAGTTAGCTATTCCTTTCATGAAGTGGAAATACAGTTAGCTATTCCTTTCATTCGATGCCCACCTTTCACAAGCTCTTTGGCCGCTTCCTCGTTGCTTCACTAGTCTACCACACGGAGAGCGCGCCAAGCTGCAATCGCAGCGGGCTGTCTTTCATTGCCGATCGCCCGATCACCAATCTATCGTATCGCAGTCGGCGAGTCATCCGACAACAATGTAGTTTCAACATGAAGATAAAGGTGGGTATCTTGGGTCTTCCGAATGTTGGAAAGTCAACCCTCTTTAATGCACTTGTGCAGAAATCCATTGCGCACGCCGCTAATTTGTAAGTCGTGGTATGCATTGGATTGAGTTGCGTTCGAGGACAGCGTCTCACTGCGGTTACCAACAGCCCATTTTGTACCATCGATCCCAACGTGGCACCAATCCCTGTCCCCGACCCATACTTGGAACGTCTCGGTCGTGTTGCGCAAAGCAAGGCAGTTAAACCAGCAACGATGGAATGGGTCGATGTGGCTGGTCTCGCCAAGGGTGCCCATCGTGGAGAAGGTCTTGGCAACCGCTTTCTAGCATCATTGCGGGAATGTGATGCGATTTGTCATATAATTCGTGCGTTTGAAGACCCAAATGTTGTGCATGTGGACGGACAGGTCGACCCAGTTTCCGATGCCAACGTGATTGGACTGGAACTGATCCTGGCGGACCTGGCTCACGTCGAGCGTCGTCTAGAGAAAACTACGTGCAGTGGTGTCGAGCGAGCGACGCTAGAGTCCATTGCCGAATCTCTCGAAAAGGGTATTCCGGCACGGGATCTACAATTGTCGAAAGAAGACTTGCTTTCCATCAAATCTATGGGATTGCTGACGCTCAAACCATTCTTATATGTGTTCAATGTTGACGAGGTTGACTTTTGCTACCGAGAACAAGCTCTCGAGACGGCCAGAGAAAGACTGCAGTTAATTCCGTATTGTGATCTTGAAACGAAGGATAACTTTACGATCGTGAGCGCAAAGATGGAAGCGAATTTAGGGGAAAAACCCAGAGAGACCCAATTGAGTTACCTCCAGGATATGGGAATGGAGTTTGAGAAGGATGACCAGCTTGAAGGCATACGGAGTTACAATGTAATGCCCACCATGGTTCAAAGATTGCTAAACCTGGGTTTAGTGTACACGGGACCCGGCGTTGCGTCCAGTAGGTCGCAAACCACCAAAGCGTACATGATCGACAGCGGCGGTGGTGCCAGTACCGGACGAGCAACCACCGCCCATGACTTTTCCGGTCGGTTGCATGGCGACATTCGCAAGGGATTCACCCGAGCCGAAATCACCAAGGCGGAAGCGCTGTTAAAATACGACTCCTACGTAGCCGCCAAAGATGCTGGCATTGTCCGTACCGAAGGCCGTGACTACATCCTCCAACCGGACGAAGTCGTCTATATCAAATGGAAATAGGATTGCGAAAATATTTAGAAGCATGTACCATAGAGACGCGCAATGAGGGGCAAGGCCCTTGTTGCTGGATGTCCTCTTGCTGGGGAGCGGCAAAAAGCAATGACGTAGGCCTTATAGGCCTTTCTCGCCACTGTTTCTCTAGGCGAAGGAATCCTACGGTGCGCAACACAAAAGTTCGTCCCGGCGAGAAAGCAGCAAATGCTGGAAAGTATGAGTGGCAAGCACATAAACAAAGAGACAGGCATGAACAATTCAACAAACTAAACGGTCCGTGAGCGGATGGCGACGGAATCTAGACCAAAAGGTATCTTTCCGCTGACACCACCATGGTTCCAGTGTCACAGTTAGTTGACCACAGCTGGCTGTGTAGGTTGACGGTGAATGATGGTCTTCGTAGAAACTCTATGCCAATTCTTCCCAGTCCCTCTTTTATTTTAACCAATGAAAACCTACAGAATACTATATCTATATACAAGTCTGTAGGCTACAAAACTCACAATTATGCCTTGATAGCGCGGAGCCACGTATTTAATGACAGAATTCTGATAGGCTCTTCTGCTCCTTAGTGCTCCATGCCATAGTTGCCAACTCGCTAAGATTATTTTATATTTTTTGTCATTGGACGCTGAAGTTTGGGAAGGAATTGCATCACGGCATCTGGCTACCGGTGCGGTTCGCGATCGCCATCCGTAGGTCCCCTCGGCAGCTTTCGAACAATCTGTACTTGTTCTTTCGCTTCGCTCGTTGCTTGGCATCACCAGCACATGCGTCCTGTCGACATCTTCCAGTAAGTGAAGAATCAGAACTCCGCAGCAAGTCTCAACGAGCAACCACTGCTGACCAAAGCGCCAACCGTAAAGGCAAAGCCCGCTTCCTTCCTACCTGGATTGCTGTTCTTGCTCTTCCTATTCTAGTCCTTGACAGGCCCTTTCAATCCGTTTCACAAAGATACATCTGTACGAAAATGACACTTTCAAGACTTTTCCAAGCGCTCGCTCTTGTCGTCTCGATGTCGGAAGCTTTTATCGGCTCATCCCGTTCCTCTCGCTCTTCCTTCGCCTTGTCGAGCAAAAACTCGGATCGGGCACACATTGAGCGCAATCTCGAAGACATGATGGACAACGACTGGCGCTTGTTCCGCGCCAAGCTTGTGGCGCAGGAAAAGGCCCAAAATACAGCGAACGTCAAAGAGTCTCCGACAGTCTCAGCTTCTTCGGAAACATCCGCGGAGCTTCCCAAGCCGTTGCCTCTCGGCGTGGACGAGAAACTTACCAAACAGGGACAACTTTCGGAAATCTTTGCCGGTGCTATTTCCAGTATCTTTAAAAAGGACAAGAACGTGACAACCAATGCCAGGGCTGTACCAAGCAGCCGCACGAGCTCCAACGAAGACATTTTTCACGGTGACCACGTGGGTGGTGCTGATTTCAGTCAAATCTCTTCGGATCCGTTCGTTAGTGCTGACGAGCTACCCTTGTGGATCGACACTTCTCGGACTCCCAAAGTGGACAAGCACCGTTGGGCGCACGAAATTTCGCACGTGGAGCCTGGATGTGTTCTCATTGCCAACGAAAAACTTGGAGGCGTCTTTCACCAGACAGTTGTTTTGATCATTGATCACCACGAGACGACGGGATCGACTGGAATTGTCATTAATCGGTACGTGAATCCAGGCGTTTCGCCGAAAGCCGTTCGACGAACGGTTTGTCTACTCTCTCTTTTTCTCTAACCTTTTTCACCTGCCATTTCCAGACCTATGGATGGTGACTTGCTCAAGATCGCTTCGGAACAAGAGAGCTCTCTGGATTTGTCGCTTAAACTCGCCTTTTCGCAAGCGCGCGTCACGTACGGCGGTCCCGTATTGACGGACGAATTCTCCGTCTTGCACGGTTTTGGTGAGGTCGAAGGTTCCCGGAAACTTTGTCCCGGTGTCTACATTGGTGGCTCGGAGGAGCTCATGAACGAAGTCCGCACCTTACGGTTCGACCCTGCACACGCTTTGTTTGTCAAGGGACACGCGGGTTGGGTGCCGGGACAATTGACGCGCGAAATTTCCAAGGGAGTATGGTATACTGCGGCTGCGTCGAGCGATTTTATTCTGCGCTACGCCGGCGCACCCGTTACCGAGGACGATAACGCCAACGATTTGTGGGCCGATATTCTCTCTTGCATGGGTGGAAACTATGCGAAGATTGCTGGGAAACACAAGGGACGCGGGGACCAACGCGTCTTACCTTGAGTATGGGTGTGAGCTTGACGCACAAACGAGGGTTTAACTACCAGCCAATTGTCCCTGTTTGCTTTGCTTCCAAGAACGTGTCGTCTCGAACCCAAAAGTGTCGTTTTCCCGTATGATCAAATAACGTTAGTAGATTTCCATTCGTATAAATTCACCAAAAAGAAAAAGATTTTGCAAAGCAATAATCTGAGACGCAGTCGCTATGCCTAGTTTGCGTTAAATTTAATCTACCAAAGCTGTCGTCAGCTCGAGAACCAATCGTCTCCTTTATGAACAAACACCCGCTGTTGCGATGTCAGGACTATCTAAATCGATGCATTCCGGATCCTCCTTCGTGTTCATGGGCTAGCCACACAATTCCCAAGACGGCAACGGAGGCGGAAATGAACCACTTGGTTATTGTGTCCGTTCCCTGTACCTCCTTGAAGAAAAAGACACCCCATAGACCACTCACGAACAGTTGCATTTGGCAAAAAGAAAAGCCGGTACCTTGACCGAGATAGGTGACGGCCAGGATAGAACAAAAATTACCAAAGCTGTATAGTAGACCGGCCATCAGACCTGGTATTAGTAAATGCTCAAAATGCCATTTTGGTAGACAGTCAACTGCTTCATTCCAGTGTCCGTTCGTTTGGTGGAGGTAGTAGCCAAGGAAAGCCAGCCATATACATGTATTGACAATGAGAGATCCAGTTGCGTAGCTAATTAGATAGCCAGCACCAGTCATGTCCTCTTCCTGCAAAGCGAAGTGTAAGGGAATCCTGCGACAAGCGAAGAACGGAAATTGGTAAGCCGGGCTCGGTCATCTTACTTAACAACTACGGAACGCATTCTTGCTCCAGAACGTACAAGTTCATGCCACCCCATGCGCCGTTGATTACGGCTCCAAGAATACCCATTTGCCTTCTCGTCAGAGAGACTCGTCCACCAAAAAGAACCAGACGATCCTTGCTTAACACCGATTTGGCATCGTCGTACGTGCCCATAACAATGTCTTCCCCATCCGTTGCAAATGGCTCGATTTCCATCGGAATAACGCCCGAGGCTCCAACGAGCGGAACTGTGATCGAGTTTTCCGCTATTGTGGAACCAGCACGTTTCAACTTTTGACCAAGGCCAAGAGGATGCGAAGCTGCAGTCTTGACGGATCGGTAAGAAACAGCCAACGTATCCACTTGTTGCTGGTGTGCCGAAAACCGGCTCATACCAATCAAACCAATGATGAGGCAACCAAATGCCAAGCATGTCTGGTAAAAGCTCTTGACACGCTCTTGAAATACAATGATTCCGAAAAAGAAGCTGGTCAGGACCGTAATGGAGCTCCAAGTTCCCACAGCCACTGCCAAACCGGCATTACGAATACCAAAGATCCCCATAGCGGCGCCGGGTACCCAAAAGAGCCCCGAAACAATACCGTACGGAGTCCATCGTGGTTCCTCGCCCAAAAGAATTACCAACCAGCATGTCAAAAAGCAGACGGACGTCTTATAGCTTTGCATAACCAGCGGGTGCACTTCAACCTTGCCGGCGAGCTTGATCGGGACACCAAAGCTTCCAAAGCTTAACACCGCTAGAACAGCGGCTATCCAGCCGCATGTGTCGGAGCATCCATCAAAGATGGAAGCGGCCATGGTGAATTGTATGTTGATTTGGATACTACAGCTCGCCTTTTGAAAAGCAGATAGTCCTCCACTCTCACGGATACGCAAGTACTGCAGCGACAGTGGCCAACAAAATGAAAGTCTGCAACACAGGTTGCCGAAGTTTACCGATGGCACAGGTACCGAGGCAGTAGCAATTTTATTCGACACCGAACCTTGCAGTAACCTCACCGGTCACTTCTCGAAGGAAACAGGATTTCATAATTACTGCATCGAATGCCCGTTGATGACTTACTGTAACAGTTGGTGTGGACAATTCTATTCCTCCTGGTGAAACCAACTACTAGCGGACCCTTCTTCTGGTTTGATAAACAATGTCACGTACGCCGACCTGACGTCGCAGAAAAAAGAGCCTGAAAAAATCTCTTGACAAATGAAGCCTTGACCTTACTGAGAGAAAACAACTCCTCTAGTATTGGAGTATGTTTAATGGCACGCCCCTTATGTTTTCCGATGCTTCGTGATTTGCTGGTAAGAAGATGAGTGGATTTCGTTAAATCAGATCAGCCTTCCTGACAGATTGTTGAGACTGGATTCTGCCGTTTCTCCGTTGGAGTATTTTTCACCAATCAAATCTAAGAACTTTGTACCGTTCTACATAATCCATGTTCGCAGTAAATTGCCCCGAAGCAGTGGACATTTGCCCCGTTACCAGCGAAACTGTCAATCTTACCACTCCATGCCTTGACATTCTGATGCACATAGTCCATTCCACGATGAATGAACATAGTAGAGACCTCATCAAGAGGGCTTCGGAGACGGAGGCTAACTTTGACAATCATTTCTTTGGGAGCTCCAATTCGTTCGGCAGCTTGTTTTCTTTGGCGCTTGCGCGACAAAATAGTAGCTGCGGGAGCTTGAATGCGTTACTTTCAGAGCTCGGGAACGCGTCGTACGCTTCTCAAAATGTCCTGTGCTCTGCCGCATCTGTGAATCGCCCTCTCGTGCCGGAGAGCTCTACACAAAGACCCACAAGTATGGCAAACTACCAATGGAACAATCCTGTTGATCCTGTGCAATCACATTCATACGTCCACCAACACAATGAGGGCGTCGATGCACTCTTGGGCTTGTCATCGGTAGGGGTGAAGCGTATGGGCTCCTCCTCATTACCGGTATCTGCCTTGCATCAAAGACAGCACGAGAGCCTTTCAAGTACCAAATTCCAAAATTCTTTAGCAGAACCCATGCCCAAGAAGCAACGTCATGAGTTAGCGTCGTTTGGCCCACACTTATCAGCTGGCCCGACTGCAACACGGCGGAAAACCGATCTTTTCGAAAGCCTTGGCAACACGATCAGCCCCGACGTTTCGAGGCGGATGGTTCAAGCGGAAACACTGTCTATGTCACACCCAATACCTAGCATGACACGCCTTCAGGATCTCATGACCCAATCCAACAAAACTCGAGAGGCTCTGAAGGCTCTATCAAGAGAGCAGCAATTGTTAGAGCAGCAGCTAGAAAGGAACACTTGCGACTTTCCCAAATTCGCTTCTTTCACCACATCGCTACAATCGCAATGCAACCAAACAGCATCATTCAATCAGCGCCAGCTCTCGCAGAACATCAACTGTGACAAAATATGGAGTTGCACGAATCAAAACAATGGGAATGAATACGTTCATGTAGTGAATTTATCAAAATGTAAGGCAATGGAATTGGGGCCGTCCAGCAACAATCAGACTATTTGGAATTATCCTGCGATGGAGAGATGAATCCATATTTGTTTACTGGGGAGGCAAAGATTGTAGATCCCTTAGAGTATTAAGCTACAAAGCGCCTTTATACATTAATCAATTTCAGGCTAAATTAATTTTAAATTCTAGTAGTAATCTGTTCCAGCCTTTAAACCAAGAGCTCAGATTTGGTGTAAGTGTACATACATAAAAACATCTATGTAGAAATGTGAAATCGTAACTGTCACATCAGATGCTCATTCCAGGGTTGTCGACAAACTCTTCCTTGTCACCGTCTTTCCTGGGCTGCTGCTTGTCTGATGGTCTGATTTTGTCTGAATCGTTAAGTAGCAGCCCTTGTTCGAGGGAGACCACGCTGGGGTATGAGCTTTGAGCGCTCAAGCATTCTTTGTCGATACAGTCCTTCAGAACTGTCCAATACACAGACCTGACTTTGGACGAATCATTCATAAACTCAAAGTTAAGCAAGCCCGACATGAGAGGTATCTTAGACTCAGCAGATAGAGAAATTTCTATCATCGCGAGCCCAGAATTTGAAGCAGACAAAGCAATTCCGTCCCCAGATCCGGATACATCATACACCAACAGTGGCAAGACAGCTTCACCAAACCTAGCTGCCACACGGCTCGTCAGTTCCCGGTCGAATTCCCTCATCTGTCCATCGGCATGATTGTGTTGCCCTCCTACAGAGTAACCTTTCGCAAAAAAAGAGAAGGTAGTCACGTCTTCTACCAAAGTGGCAAGATGCTGCACGTGTACGTCAGCAGACTGCGCGGGCAAAGCCGGAACCAATGAATCTCGCGCCATACTCGCTCGCAACGCGGAAAAGTCAATAATGCATTGGCGACGACGCCGAGCAAGCTCTTCTTTAGCCTGCAAGGCATAGAAACATTTTTCATTGTCTAAGAGCTCCTCATACCGTGCCTTTTTTCGGACACGCGTACTTTTGGCATGCTCGCGATTTCGTGTACGTGTTAGCTCGAGTCTCTCCAATTCACTCAGATTTTCACGCTTGCGACCACGTTGAGGTTTCGATTTCAAAGCGGCTTCGACCTTTTCCTGTCGCACCGAAAGCTCCTGAGATGTCGATGACAAGTTGTCGCTCCTTGAGTCCGTCAAAGAATCAGTGGGTAGCGACCTTGTTTGTGTCTCTGCTGGATGATGCTGAGATGTCAGGAGACCCGAACGCAGTAAATTGAATCGCAGAGCGTGGTTCGAGGCAATCGAAGCTGCACCAACGGCTGCAGCAGCTTGCAAGGCAGCGAGCTGTTGCTGTGAACTTTGCGCTTGCAAGATCGCAAATCTTGAATTGCCATAAAGCTGATTCGGGGTGGGTGCGAGGGGAGGAGGAAAAGACGCGGTCCGACAATGGGTCGACGATGTTGGCTCTTGGGATGTAGATCGACCGGATACAGGAACTTCATTCTGACTTTTACCAGAGGGTCGCTCGTTCCTGGGAGTAGATTCCGATCGAATCTTCAGCAGCGCCGATGCCATGAGAGACTCAGCTTCCGTTGGTTGGCGGTCACCCCAGGATATGTGGTCACTAACTGTATACAAGGCGTCGTCGTTGCTCGCTATAAAGAAAATTTGCAAAGCGTCAGATTGTGACAAACAGAAATACGATATGTACGAGGGGATTGGTCGAAGATATTTCCGAATTGCTTCAAGCATGAAAGTATAAGATTCACGTCACAAAGACGTGCGACTTATAGCTGTGTACGGGATTGAGTCCCGTACAATAAACAATGATAGAGAATACTTAGATAGTTCGACGTGACGAGACCTTTTGTAATCCAAAAACGCGGAAGTATTCGATGACGCGTTCAAGAAGGAACCTCCGCAAGATTCTTAAGCATGACCATGGTTAAAGCCAAGCAGGCGAGGAGAGCGAAATGGATATCCTTCATAGCCTTCTATATTGCTATTCCTGTTACCCTTTTAAAGTCTGAAAGCATTGTCTGTCGACGGATTTGTGGAAGAAGGAAGATCATGACCAACGAGAAAACAAGGACTTGGCATTTCATTTGCAATCAGACCTAGAAATGATTCCGGTTCGAGACTTAATTTGACCCGAAAGAAGACGACAAAAACAATGCTAGTGGGAAAGGAGCTGCATGGAAGGCCCAGGTAGTCAACGCATTTGCTCCTGCGCTTGTCCCATCGAAATTTGAGACGTACGAACAAGAAATCTCTACTCTATCCCTCTCTCCTGCATTCTTTCAATGGCATGTTCGTTCATACAATAGGAACTGTCGCCATCTACTTACCCATTTTCTTCTTGTAAGTTCGGTTTAATAAAAGCAGAGGTAGAGTACTGCTGTCTTCCACACTCAAACAAAAAAGTGACAGATGGTGTTGGGCTGGTGTTTACCCTTCACGGAAGACTGTGGAAGCCTTTTGTTACAAACAAAACATTGCCAGATGTCGCTGACGGATGCCAATTGCAAGGAGGAAGGCGAACGCTTTCTCAGAGAAATCTTGACGTAAGACGATCGAGTCAACGCGGGAAATCTTATACAAGCTCATAACCCTCTGCAGCTTTTTTGGTTAAATATAAAGTCTCAGCAGACGGTATCCAGATGTTCTTGAAGATGATATCCCTTTTTGGGTTGAATGACGCAAGCAGAATTCTTCTCATTGGCATGTGGCTGTCCATGAGCAGGTGCAACAGGACATATTTCGTTGGCTGACGTTTAACTTTTTGTTATTTTTCTGTTGGGAATTCCCGAAATTCAACTTTGTGCGTTATCCCTCGTTCTATTACAGAAGAAACTTTACCTTGTGTCACAACTTACATATAATACGGTAACCCCAGCCAATAGTTAACCACAATCTTGCATTTTACTCATCTTCAAGTCACTGCAACAACGATGTGTTCATATTACAAAAACGGTTACGGAATCAGCTTTTATCCCTATTATCAATGAGACTTGACAAATGACATCCTTTGAAACGAACTATTTTCCATTGCGTATCACCGTCAATTTGTCTTCTACAAATATCCTTCTGAGACAAATTGTGTTGTCTTTCATATTGCAAAGCTATTATCAGTAGTTACCTTTGAGCGGACCTCTACAAATTTTCTAGTTTGTGAATCAAAAGGGTCCCAGCGCTTGGCTACTACTACCGCTGCTACCAGCGATGAGCGATTTTGTGCAGTCCATTAAACCTTTGCATCCAACTAGCTCGTAGGAGCTACAATGGAGGAGGAGCAACAGCTTTCAACAACACACCCGCAGCATTGGGCACGGCCAATACAATGAAGCGACCCCTGACAGCGAATTTCCCTTGTACCATCACAGACGAGAGACTGTTACTGCTCTGATTTTGGTGCAATCTGGAGTTGACACGATTTGAAAACGCTTCCTCCTATTAGGCACTGACCTCACCAAATTCTCAATAACTATTGGTACCGCAGGTTACCATAGTCGTTGATTCTTGCATTGCCCTCACATCGACAACTGGCCGAGTCAAACCAAGAAAACACTCCAGCCTAACTTGCCGTCCTTCATTGTGTTTGTGTATTGTAGCCAATTTGGCTTTGCAGGAAGACAGAGGTTCTGGAAATTTAAGGTTGCCTCTCTCCAAAGATCGCAGGAAGCATCGTTTAAGTTGGCAGTCGTGGGAGCCTTGATTCTGAGCTCGGCACTTGGTTCCAAAAGAGATAGCACCAAACTTTTCCAAATCTCGGGAAGGTATCGAAAATATTCTTTTTTTACCTCCAAGTCGGATTTTATATACCTTCCAACTCTTTCCACAACCAAAAGACCCGTTTCTGCCGTAAACGGAGACCCGCCTGCAAACATGGCATATACTAGACAACCGTACGACCACAAGTCAACGGCGATTGTCAGACGACACAGTGGGTTTCCGCGAATGATCTCGGGACTGGCGTAACTGGTCGACCCTTGGTAGCACACGGGCTGATCCCCAATGCTTTCTTTCTTGTTGCGATTACGCGCAAGATCCACAGCGGCTCCAAAATCGGCGAGTCGAACCTCACCCCGCTCGGTCAGGAGAATATTGCTGGGTTTAACGTCTGCGTGTACTATTTCTCGATCGTGAAGGAACGCGAGGGCCATCCATATTTCTCTCGCATAGTACGAGACGCTCTGCTGCCATTGGGTGTCCACGCAGACGTGCATTCCCGTGTGTAGCTGTTGTTGTCGCAAAAGACCTTGGAGGTCGCCGCCACGACAACACTCTAGCACCAGGTAGAGGCATTCCGCGTCGTGGAACGACGAGTACAGCTGTACTATACGGTTACAGCTACGGAGCTCGCGTAGGAGTCGTTGTTCTTGCAGAACAGAGTCTCTCCAAGCGGGATTCCTCACGAGCGAATGCTTGTCGACGACTTTGATGGCAACATCGCGACCGTCCACTTTGTGCCGTCCATGGACAACACGGCCAAACGACCCTTCCCCGATTACCGCTCCCACAAAGTAGTCATCCGTCCGAACCCACGAGGCTGTGGTCATCCTCTAGACCAAAAACATTCCCAGGAAGGAGACAATAGAAGACAACCTGGGTCGCTTTTTCACTGTCAATTCCGGATCACGGTAGGCATAAAAGCGGAATTCGAAGTTGCGATCGTCGACAGTCGGGTGCGCTTTCGTTGTCGCAGCCACGTTTCTAAGAGTAAAATAATAGGTAGAGTTGATCATGATAGAGATTGCCTTTCGGGACTTCTTACAGGGACTCGAATCAGCCAATAAAACTCCCTTTCTCTTACGTGTTCTTCCTGCATCAGGAGTGCGGTATTCTAGTGGACGCTGCCAGGACCTGACCATGGCGCTGCCTGGAAAACAAATCGTTCTCTTGCAAGCAATCAGCCAGTCGATCGCATATAAAAACTAACTTGCCCAGCGTTCCCCTTTGCCGTTTCTTCTTGAATATGAGCGCGTTCGCGCACCGGATTCCGGCGTCTTGGGCGACCGCCGCAGCCAGCGTTCCCCTTCTGGTATGGGGCCGAGACTCGCTCTTTGGCCTGTGTCGTGTCCACGGCACATCCATGGAACCGGCGATAAAGGAAGGAGACATTCTACTCGTACGAAAGGCTGACCGAGGATTACTTTTGGAGTCGCTCGCGTACCTTGTTCACGGCGAAGCCGAGACTGATGCTGTCGACACGGAAGAACGTGCACGTCTTCTACGCTTCGATGCCATACACGGTGCAGGCGATCACGTCCCCATGTCGAGGCTTTATGAGAACCCTCCTCTGGCACTGGCGGGACACGTGGTGGTATACAAGTCACCGTCGGCGGCCTTGCCGGATGAACTTTTGGTCAAGCGTGTCACAGGGGTTGGTGGGCAGCATTTACGCAATCAATACGGACGTCGTATTCAGTTGATACCTCCCTATACAATCTATATGGAAGGAGACAATAAGGAAAATAGTGACGACAGTCGCAAAACGGGCCCAATCAGTAAAAATCTCGTGGTGGGAATTGCGGAATATGTGGTCTGGCCGCCATATCGGTGGAGACGGATAATACGCGAGCAAGCATGTGATGAACTGAAAAGACCAAGGGCTTACTGGCCGTAGCACAAAACGTCAAAATACAATATTCTGCTTACAGTCGCAGGCTCCCCTTGCACTAGAGTGCGAAACTTGTGAGACGAATGACTACTCCTCGTCTTGGTCTTGACTTTGCGTAAGAGCACGTAAAATGCCCTTGGGATTCTTGACTCCCGGGTAGCGGTGGAACTGAAAGTCGGTCTTGTACCGGCGGTACAAATCTTTGCGAACTTTGTCAGATTCAATGATGATACCCGAAACTACATGCAGCGCCTGTTCGATGCGAACCGCTGACAACGTAATGTCTTCAACAGTTTGTTCGATCTTGGTTATTTTGTCCGTAGAAATTTCAATTTCCGTGTCGGCGGGCTCCTCATCACTATCGGAATTCTTTTTCTCTTCCAGTGCCTTCATTTCGATTTCTCTTTGCGAAATGTCTTCCTCCGTATCCTTCCATTGCCTTTCTTCACGGTGCAATTTATTGAGTTCCGTCATGAGATAGGCCACTTCCCTCCACAATTCCTGATTACGAGGAAGCTTTTTCTTAAGGTCTCGTCGATGTCTTTCTCTATCTACCTTGGCGAGTCGATCCTGTTCGGCCGCAGCAGTGACCCTTTTGACCTCTTGCTCAGCTTGCCAGACGGCTTCTCTTTCCCGATCGATTTGGTCGCGAGCAATCCGTGACTCCTTGGCCGCCTCTACCGCCGCACCGATGCTGTCAAACATTACCTTACGACAAGCAACGATTGCGGGCTTCGCGTCGGGATTGTCCCGTTGTACCCTGGCCTGGAGAGCCTTGAGTGCATGCTCCTCTTGATACGCAACAGCCGGCAACAAGACATCCTCGAAGGATAAGAGGCCCGCATCCGATAGTGCATGCTGATTGCTTTCTTTCGAGCTTATAGCTTCTTCGTACAGAGCCTTGACGACGCCACGAGAAGGAATCGCGACGTCTTCAGGGTAGACAAAGGTCGCTGTGGGTTCATGAGCGGAAGAGCTCATAGACGATCGATCATTGCCCTTGCTTTGCGCTCTGGGACGTTTCGATTGGCTCGGACCGCTTTCCCAGGTCTCGTTCGTTGAAAGACGCTGTAGCGGAGATCGTTGTGCTTCCATACTGTTTCGCAATTTTGTTCCTTCGAATAGTTCCTCACTGTCAGCATCAATGGAGACGTTATTGTCGAACAGCGGTCTACTAGTAGAGTGCCGAATGATGTTGTCAATTTACCGACTCAAGCCGGCTGGCGTATCAACGAACAATTTGAAAATCCCTTTAAACGCTTTATGTCGTGGTGACACAGAGCATTCCAAAATCTCGCAATGCTTGTCTCCGACCAAAATAACACAAGTGAACTTTTATACAGCCCAATCATATGATTATCAATAGCATACTTGTGTTATAAATCTGAAAATTTGGGAACCTCTCTGTTGCTTGCAAAAGCTACTTTTTGAATGGGACTACACTTTCGGTCAAATAAATTCGGAAGCTATTGTGCTATCTTTGATCGGATAAGAATTCTCATCATCAATCAGGAGACATCCGCAAAGCAGCCGAACTTGGAGCGACAACCCCAAGTTGAAAACGGATAATCCAATTTGATCCTGTAAATATAGCATTCTTTTATGCGTACAGTTAGTGCTATTTTCGTCAGGAACGCTAGCCGCACGTCAAAGGGTGTTCACATTTCCAATGGGCGGCATGCAAAGATTGTTTCTCTCCTTACAAAAGGAGACATTTAGTCGAGATTGTTGTGGTACATAGCCTGTTATGTTTTCCGCTTAAGATCGCTCCACCTTACGTTCTTTTGTTTTCGAAGACTTTTTCCTCGGTTTTCTTATGGATGTCTGAAGGCTCTCGCCTTCGCGGAGCAAGGGCGTGCCGTCCCACTTGGGGATGATACGCCCTTCCAGTAGCTGACGACGCGATCGTCCGGTATTGACCATAGTCTGCGAGTGGGACTTGGGAAGGCCTTGCTCAGTATCCCATTCTTGCAAGGCTTTTTGAGTCACCACTGATTGATCCATCGCAATCTTCAACCGTCGCATCAAAGCCTCCCTTTGTTGGCTGAACATAGTCGCCATCATTGGACTTTGTTGGAGCGGTGGTAAAAATGAAGAGACTGAATATGACGGGTTGTCATTTGGGTGTAGCGCATTCGCTACTATACCCATAGACAGAGAGTCGGCAGGTGCAAAAGGCAGCGAGGCACGCTGTTGCAGAACTGGAAAGTGCGGTTGGGTCAATTCACTAAAGGTACCGTACGAATTGGACAGCGCATTCATTTGGTGAAAATTCCGCTGCTCAACAAGCTGGAATAAATTCAACTGGTTGAAGGGATTTGCATCTCGATTCCGTGACATAGATGTCGACACAGGTACTGATCTCGAATCCGCCATCTGCGCAGGAGGCGGTGGCAACGTATTCCAGATTGGTGTACCGGACTGTGATGAACCTGACTGTTTACCTTCCGAACCCGACTTGGCACCAATCCCCGTTTGAAAAATTCGAACGTCAGGTTGGCCTGCAGCCATTGCAATGCCTATAGGTCTTTCGAGAGGAATGGCATTGCGTCCCGTCGGAGTTGAATTAAAGTATTCACTATGATATGGCTCCAAAGAGCCCGGTCGGAGCATGCTTCTTCCAGTTTGGTATTGAGTAGGCAAGGGCCTTGGCTCAAAAGGATTAAGGTCGTCGAGGGCTAGCGGGCGCAAGCCTTCAACGTCTGATTGTGACTCGCCGGTAAACACTGATAACATCCCCTGTGCGCCGTCCGTATACCGAACATCGAACGGGTGTGAGAATTGCAAGGCCGCTTGGCGCCCGCGATTAAGGTCGACCTCAGAATCGTCTCTTGGCAAATCGATGCCCTCTTGATTCCTTTCGTTTGCACTTGGAGGATCATAGGTATGCGCTCTCGGACCCAAGGGACCTTTTCCATACCGTTCCGAATCTTCCATCGTTCGGTAAACGGCGTTCCGTACCCACAGTTCCACCCTTTTGCCAAGGTGAATGGGCTCAATCGCAGTGCTGGGATATTATGAGACTGCGTGATAGTGCCATTGTCAGTGGAAGGCTCGACGCCGTCAAGTTTGGAGAGAATGGGTCCGCTGACAAGCGATAAGCCCGTTTTCACCAATCTAAAACATATTGCATTCAGACAAAGCAAAATTTTCCCCTCACAGTCAATCAAGACGCCATATTTCTGGTATTTTACATAGTCAGAAACTGGTTGCATGTGAATCCATACTTGAAATGATTTCAAGCAGGTCCATACACTTATTGACTTTCGTTTCTGGGTTTAGAATTTGACAGCCAACCGACGCGCTTTGAAATATTAGCCCGAACGAGTTGCAACTGCGGATAAATTGCTTCCTTTTGTTTATTGCCCGACTCCAACTGTCGTTCCGCAGACAGTTCCGTCAGAGGAGAGATTTGATATGGCCTCAATGGATCTCTCCCTTATATCATTCACTAGTATCCTTGTCGAAGACAATCTATTTAATTGCTGCTCTTTGCTACCTAGGCTTGAGTTGATGTCCTATTCCTCGTTTATATTAAATATACTTCTTTTTCCTGTATACAGTGTCTTGCAGAAAAGTGACTCCATTGGGTCTTCCTTGAGAATTTGTAAAATGACTACTCATAATCGACAATAGCTGTATGTGAGTACATATTGCCATCCATACTTATCGCTAAAGCAAAACAAGATGGACACGTTTCCGGTAAGATGTCACGGAAATTGGACATCTTGTGCAGTCATAATTCAAGATCAAATTCTATGATAGCACAGGCAGTTCGGAAAAGTGCAGGAAGGGTACCCGTGGGAACATTTCTAATATCAAAACCCTTGTAATTGGGCATCTGATCGCGACAAAATTGAGAAGCTAGAGAACATCTTGGACGCTGATACTGATGGGGAGGGATTTATTCACTGATGTGAGCTAATGTAAGTTGAGCTTCCCAATCCCCAGTTCACGTTTTTGCGAATTCACAGAAAATGAATCGTTTCCTTCTGATTCTCGAACTTGGCCAAGACGGACGCAAGACAGGCGCGCAACACGGTAGGTTCATCTCCCGGAGATTTGTGTCAGAGTCACAGTCAATTGATAGCTACCGTTGTAGACTGTCAACCAGAGACCCCACCCCTTCCCTCTTGTCTCTCCATCGAAACAATTTTTGCTCGAAAACGCGTCATCATACTTTGCGGGAAAACACACTTGCAATCACCGTCTTTGCAACTCACCAGGCTCTTCGCGGTTTCACCAAAAGACAGGTTGAAATATTGATCATTTCAGTCATCAAAGCAATCCACATCTAATGAGTGGAGGTGACACGGCAGCTGTCGTTGCCGTATCGGCCAATCACCCTGCCGATCTCAGCTTATGGTTGGATACTACTCAGCAAGTAGCGAACGCTCTGGATTCCAAGGTAGACATCCTGATCTTGCAATTTCATGTAATGTTTGTTTGTTGTACGCTTAATTCTCACCATTCACTCTTCCCATCATCTGTTACCTGCCGGTAGCTGCAAGTTGAGAATTTTTATCAGAATGGAACACGTCCTGATGGTCGTCTGTTTCATCAAACGCGGCAAACGAATATTCAACGAGGGATTTTGAATAACGCATGCGGATCTTCGCTGATTAAATTGGGAACAACGCAGGTCCTGGCGGCAGTTACGTATCAAGTTGGACAACCAATTGTTTCCGGATCGAGTGGTGGCTCCGGGGATGACTCCAACAAGACAAAAGGGGATATAGTGATCGCCGCGGACAACGGGAGCGTCGATGCGGTCTTGCAATCGTGGCTTCAACGGCTCTTGCAGGACACCATTGATCTTGAGCAACTATCAATCGTTCCTCAGGCGGCTTTTCGTTTGATCGTGACCGTACAGGTTCTCAATGTGGCCGGCAATCTGAGGGACGCTTGCTGGTTAGCATGTGTGGCGGCTTTATTAGATACGAAACTTCCGTCAAACACTGTCTATGAAGCTGGCAAAGTGTGGCTAAAGGATAACGACGATACTGCTGATGCCAATACTGGCACTAAATCACTGGAACTTCCCGTCTTGCCGATTTCGTTAACAATGGGAGTGTGGTCCACCATTGAAGCGGGTATGGTGCACATGGTCGACCCGACAATAGAAGAAGAAGAAAGTCTGTCAGGGAGCTTGACGATAATTGTCAATGCTCGACAGCCGGAGGAAGTGTTGTCCGTGGATTTTTCGTCGCTGACGCCAATGACAAGGACCGACCTCGCTTTGGCGATCAAAATGGCAATAGGGCGAGGGACAGAGGTCGGAGCTATCCTATCCCCATAATTGTCTACTGAAATTGAAGAGTTTCTCTCAATTTTTCACGCTTTATATACATATCCTAGTATAACCAAACGAATCGATATCCGTTCACGACAGCACAAGCAATAGGTTAGCTTGTCAGTTTACCTAGAAGGGAATAGACCGGATATTGTCGTCTAGCTATGTGTTGTAGCGCCTATCTCATACACTCCCTATTTCAGCGTAAGATCGATGTCTGGAATGATAGTCGCAAGACACTCCAGGCACTCTTAAAAAAGTTGAAGCGCACTTTGGGAGAGAATTCAGAGTCTGGAGAAAAGGACCGAGACTTTGCATTGTCATTCTCTTGCTGCAAAAAAACGACGGCAAGAACGAGACAAACGGTTCGTTCGGGAAGCTGCACGGATACAATGGAGGCGAATCCCATCATTCTCGCCGCTGTGGAAGGCGGGGGAACATCGTTTCGCGTCGCGGTCTGTCGCGTACCACACGAGCATACCAAGGACAGTGGCACGGCATCGCCATGGCCGGAAATCCTGGCCCGCACCGAGATCGATTCCAGTCACGATCATCCCCTCGTCACGTTACGAGCGTGTGTAGACTTTTTCGAAGCTTACAAGCCCGTCGGCGGTTACCACGCGCTGGGTATCGCGTGTTTTGGACCGCTCGGTGTGAACGTGGCCCGGGTGGAGGACTACGGCCGAATATTGGCAACGTCCCCCAAGGCTGCATGGCGTGGCGTAGACTTGCTGACCCCCCTGGCTACGTGTTGTCGGGGCGATACGCATGCGCTCGTGACACGTGTAGATACCGACGTGAATGCGCCGGCCCTGGCCGAGTACTATCTCGCAACGCAACGAGTGAAGCACCCGGGTGCGGTAGCCTATCCTGTCGACGACGCCGTCACGTCGGCATCATCAGAAATATCCAGTATTGCTTACGTGACGGTCGGAACCGGCGTCGGGGTTGGTTTGGTTGTGCACGGTCAGCCAGTACACGGTCGGATGCATCCGGAAGGAGGCCACGTTGCGGTACAACCCTTAGCCAACGACGTGTTTCCCGGTTATTCCTGGGGTCAGAAGAACTGTCCGTACGAAGGAGTACACACAGTAGAAGGTCTAGCCTCCTCCGTGGCCCTGACTGAGCGGCTGGCGCAACTACAACAAATTCCAACGCCCTTGTCCCGGAGTGTCCTGGCCTCTCTACCGGATGATCACGAAGTATGGGATCACGCGGTGAACGCGTTGGCGAATTTGTGTGTGACGCTGCTGTTGACATTGTCCATGGAGAAGATTGTGATGGGCGGTGGAATCCTTCGACGAGCATTGTTGTTGCCCCGCATTCAGGCACGGACGGTGGAGTTGTTGAACGGCTACTTGCCCTTACCGGAGGACATGTCGACACTGATTGCGACGAGTTCGTTCGGAGACGACATTGGCTTGATTGGTGCCATGGTGTTGGCGCAATCGAGTCTACAACTCAACGAGCATACCCGCGAATCACGAAAGCGACACGAAACGGTGATGAAGCAAACGGCATTCAAACACGGACTTTGGCACGGAATGCTGGTGGGCGCTGTCGGTGCAGCCTTGGTATGCAAATACGTGTGGTACGGACCGCGGACTCGAAAGTAAAAGGACGAGAAGGATACGAGCAAACGTGTCTACTTGGTTTTCATGCGTGGGTCCGCATCATCCGGATGCGTCCATGTTTGTATATACAAACATGCAATGAAAAGTACTGTAAAGGAATTCACAATCAGGTCCAATCTAGAATGGTGTGTTCGTTTCTACAATAGTGACTTTGCCAGAGTACATTGTCTGGAAGCGCTGCGTTCCATTGCGACCCCCGCATTCTAAACAGCCAACCCTTTCACGCTGTCCACCAACGCATCGACCGCGTCGTCATCCTTTTGCTCCTCATCATGGTCGTCGTTTTCGTCGATTTCCAAATTCTCGTCCACGTACACCACACAACCCATAGTTTGGTAAAGAGCTTGGAGTCGTTGAGCGCGTTGGCGTCCAATGTCCATATTTTCTTCGAGGTGCAGGGCACGGAGGGAGGGAATGGGGTTATCGATTAGCAATTGGAGTGCTAGGCCCTCGAGTTCGTTGCCCTCCAAGCGTAGTTCGCGGAGGGCGACCCGGGGTGACCGGATCACGGGACGGAGTACACAATTCAGGACGTCGGCGGTTTCCACCTCGTTATTGTCAAAGGCGAGTGACTGGAGGGTCTGTGGTGCATCGGTGTATTCCAATAACTCACCAAGAGCGTAGGTGCCCCCGGGACCAGCATTGTTGGCGCTCAAGTCCAGGACGGTCAAGGGTGGCTTGGCGTACCGGATTCCGAGGATGACGAGAAGGAGTCCAGCCGGACCCAGTTCGCAGTCGGGGAGTAGCAGGGTGTGGAGTTTCGGAGAGCGACAGAGCACAGTCTTGAGGACCTGGGTTGGATCCTCCCCGTCACCGCCACGGAAGACGCAATCTTCAAAGTTCAAGTACCGCAAGGATGTGACCTCGCTTTTCTCCAAACCCTGGACCAAGGCCAAGGTTCCGGCCAATTGCGGCCTGGAAGAAGCGTAGGAGAAGGACTCCAGATGAGGGCAAAGAGCCAAGAGCTCCCCCACACTCCGCGCCCCTTCTATCCCGATTTGGTTGCGGCCCAACGAGAGACTCTGTAGTTGGAGTGGTCCGGGTGTATCCGGGTCGTCACCGGAAGAATGGGAGAGTATCGTGGCCAGTGTAGCAACGACCGCTTCACTGATTCCAACGTTATCGAGAGCAAGGTGTCGGATGTGCGGATTGGACAACAACGGTCGTATTTCTGCCATTCCGCGCGTTCCCAAGGCGTTGTCGTTGAGGTTGAGTACGGCGACGGGGGCGTGTTGAAAGACCCGGGCAAACCAACGGAGAGACGCGAGGCCATCTACGGTGGGGAGAGAGGCAATAATGTCGTCGATTTTGAGGACGCGGACGGTGTCGACGACGTGCGCTTCGAAAAAGGCCTCGAGGACTTGGAGTGAGGACAAGGGCCAGGCGCGACCGGACAAGTCCAACTTGTCGACTAGGGCGGAACCATCGTCGGTCGTGTAGCGGGCGAGCGTCGCCTGGAAGTTTTGGAGGATCGATTCGGCGTCGGCGACCTGTACGACGTTGCGGGGTCCGGACGTGTGGAGCGTCACGTGCACGGTCATGTGGAGGTTTTGGGAGTGTGCGCAAGAGATACGTAGGTAGGTAGGTAAGTAGGTATTAAGGCAAGGTACACAAATGGGGGACTGCACGGTGCCGCTAAAGGATTTGTTTGTAACTGGAAGGCAAGTGGGCTAGATTGGGAATGGATGCACTACTGTTCGGTTGGTACACTCGAGGGAGAAAGGTAGTGAATGGCAATGACAAGGATGGTAAGATGCACGAGACGGAGAGAGATGCACGAGTCAGTCGCGTTATCGAGAGGGTACGGCTACGAGAGGAAGTCTGTGCGAGACCAGTAGCGTACGGTACGGTACGGTACCGGATCGATCGATCACTCCACACCTGGGTTTGCGATCGGTACCAAGCGACTGTACTACCTATTCGGTCTCCCCGGCACCGTACGGACCGCGACGGCGTCGGCACATACAGACACGTAGACACTTTGACGTACACAGGTACAGACATAGCCAGATAAATACAGACACCCGTACACATATACACACATATACACACAGACAAACTCGGAGGGGAGGGGGGCCGGTTCCGCCACGCAGTGCACACGTGCACAACGCGCGTTGGGGTTTCTCCCGAGGCGTGCCGTTGCCCTTGCCCTCTCTGGGCGGGAAAAAGTCACGGTGTCATCCTCACGGGTACACGACCTATGAATGTCAGAACACCACCTTGTTGAGACATTACCTCTCTCGTTGCCCTTTCTTGTTTCTCATGGTGGTGTCGACCTCCTTGCTCCTCCGTTACAATTTAAACGCCCCAACGACAACGACAAAGAGTCTTCTATAGTAGTCTTTCTCAAGGTCCACCAACACCAAGCACATTTTCAACACTGTATCGTTCGGTTCCTTCACTCGTCTTTCTGATTTCCATCATCCCCTCGGATCCTACGGGGCCGTGCGGCTCTACGGGTTGACGTCCATTCCGGCCAATCCAATCCAAACTGTTACACGCACACTTTCTATCCCCCCAGGCTTCCCTGATCATGAGATCGTCCCAGCCCCTTTCACCCACCGGCTCTGGTTTCGCCTTGTATCGCTCGCGCACACGTCGCCATCGTCTACCCGGACCGTACCCTTGGGTGTCGAGAGAAACTCGTCCAGGCGACCGCGACGGGGGAGCGTGGCACTCCGGCGACCAAGGTCGCTATCCTTTACCACCATGTCGGCCTACACGCGCACCGATACCCACGCATCCGCCGGTTCCGTCGGCCCCTCCTCTCCACACTGTCAAACCTGCACTTGTCACTTTCACGAACTCGACGAGGCGCCACACCTTGTACCATCACAACAATTACCACAATCCGTAGTACCATTGCCGCCTCCTTTACCGGAACCAACCTATTCCGTACGTCGCCGTGTTCTACCCGCTTCCCTCGTGCCGCTCAACAGCCGACAAGGCACGCTCTGGCTCACGGACTGTCTTACACAAAACACGGCCGCCTTGTATATTCCGCTTTCGGAGCATTTTTGCAATCAGTCGGATCCCGCCTATTGCGGCGTCACCACACTCCTCATGGTCCTCAACGTCTTTGCCATGGATCCACACGTACGCTGGAAACACGGTTGGCGATACTTTGGGAACGAAGACGTCCTCTTGTCCCAGTGTTGTTTGACTCCGGAACGGATTCGACGGGCCGGTATTTCCATGCACGAATTCGCGCAACTCGCCTCCTGCCAAGGCGTGCGGGTCCGTATGCAACGACCGCAACCCCCATCCGCGATAGAGACCGACTCGGGGTCCGTCCACACCAACCCATCATTCGACTTGGATGACCTGCAACGCTTCCGATTGGATATTCAACGGGTCTTGTCAGGCACCGCCGAGACCTCCGGCAATCCGGCCGCCGCGATGGAAACGAATGGCGTTATCGTAGTCAGTTTCAGCCGCGCCGTCCTGGGACAAACGGGGGACGGCCATTTTTCTCCACTGGCTGCCTACCACGCCGCCACGGACCAGGTTCTCGTCCTCGACGTGGCGCGCTTCAAGTACCCGCCGTACTGGGTGACCGTGACGGACCTCTACCGGTCCCTCTTGCCGCACGATCCCGCCACGTCCCAATCGCGGGGATGGTACGTTTTGCAACCCCCGCTCCGGTCCGCCTCGTACCGCGGAAGCGCCGGTGGAGAAGACCGACGTCCGGCCAAACTCGTACCGCTCGTGGGTGAACCGCACGGTGCTCGCACACACGCCTGTCCCGTGCAGGTCATTAAAACGGCGTATTGCCAAGTGGCGGAACACGAGCCGCGGAACAATGATGCGAAAGGCCCGTAACCGTACAGCGTGGGTGTCGTCGTTACGAGATGACCGGCGGATTGGGAATTTTGTCAAGCCTACGGAGCCTTGTCGGTAGAATGTTGTTTTGCGTCTCGGGGAGGGGGAGAGGAGAGTGTGGTCGGACGCCCCTCTCATGGTCTTTTCCGGTAGAGTACATGAAGTTTGTCTCGATTTCCCGAAGACGCACGCTAGCTAGCTAGACTATAATTCACCGTCAAATTGTGTCTAACAATACCCTGTAAACTAGATTCTCGCGGACACAAGTTACGATGGAACGAATCGGTTTTGGATTTATTGAAACACGACCATACAGGATCGATTTCAACCAACGTAACTGTAGTATAAAACCCCGCAAAATGGCCGTAGGCTGCACCGCAAGCGAATCGAGGACGTACTGTCGCCGTAGGCCTTACAGTCTTTCAAGTAGAAAGATCGTTTTGGAAGGTTCCAGAGTCCACACAGTTCTTACTGAACCGCCTCAAATTTGGCTACCTACTGGCATTCTCATTGAACCGCGATTCGCGTACAGCTCCATTCTATTCGTTCGCCCTCATCAATACCATGTTTTCGGTCGCCAGCGTGGAAGAAAGACGCCAGGCTCGAATGCGGCGGAGAACCATCCGTCGCTTGGCGGACCCGTCCAAAGCCGACGAAGCTCGCCGTGCTTCCACTTTGGTAGCCGAAGCGATTTGGCAATCCTGTTCGCAGTTCGTCAACACCGATGCGGAGGACGCGGGGGACGTGTTACCGCCGGCGTTCCGACCTAGTCTGGACGTTTCCGTCGATTCGTCGTCCTCGTCGCGCGCCGGCAGTCGGACGAACGATGAGGGTGCCACTGCGCCTGGGGAGACGGGACCGCCGACAACCGGTACGGCGGGATCGATGGCGACCGAAGAGTCATCCGAACGAGCCATCCGGCGGGGACGACGACGTGGAGCGGGGGAAGCCAACGAAGTGGGGTCTGTATCGGAGTCGCTGTCGAACTTTGACATTACAACCATTACCGACGCGACAGCCGACTGGACTATTTCCAGCAACTGGCCCCACCGAGCGAAAAAAAGCCGAAAGAAGCGACGGAACGTTCTCGCCCGGAATCTGTACATGGTTAAACGGAATGTCGCAAGCGTGGCCGCTTCGGTTTTAAGAATTCACGACGACGATGGAACTGGAGATGCTTGGATGTGTGGGGTTTGCGGTAAAGCCTTTGCTTCTCTGGAGGCGGCTGATCGTCACGAAAGTGATCATATTCAACGAGTTGTAGCTGGGCTGGGATGGGCGCAAGGAACCAAGGGGGGCAATCCGAACGGCTTTGTCAATTCACCTCGTGCTGATTATTTCGAGTCCCCCAGCACATCGCTCAACGATGGAAGTCCCTTACGCAGAACGGAGCAGTTCCCGGAAACGGAAGCCACCAGTCCTGTAGAAGTAGAATTTGCTCACCGACTACAGCAATTCAAACGAAGTCGTCGTGAAATCTATGGCACTGGCCCTGGAGAGGAAAAGCTGGAGGACATTATGGAAGAAGAGAGAAGCTCGCCGCTACCACAGCGTTCTGCCTTGGTGAATGGCAACCGCAAACGTCAGCAATTTGGTGCGGACCTGCCGCCCAACGCACTGATACCGAAGCCTCGCACACGAAACACATCTGAAGTCCGCTTTGAATCGACTATTCCCGTGCTCTCGATTCGATCATGCCCTGATCCTCTGCTAGGACAACGGCAGCGGTCGCCACGTGAAGATGAGGCTTTGCTGCTCTCCAACACTGTGCAAAAATCTGCGGTACTAGTGGATGAAGCCTTGCTCGACGTTTCTGAAAAAGCACAATCCATGATATTGACACGGGCTGAGATTTTAGCGGAACGCGACCTAGCGTTCCTTGCTCGTGACAAAGACTACTATGGAAATCTGTACGATCGGGCATGGAAACGCACTCGTAATCCAACCAATCGTTTTCGAAGCGACGAGAACGGATTTATCGGTAAGGCCCAGAATAAACTTTTGGACGCGTACCAAATGATGAAGGACGGGGACGGGGAAAAGGGGCTGAACGATCAATACAATCGGAAAAAGAAAGGAGACAACGAAAGTTCCAGAGCGATTGCACATACAAATAGCACTCTATACGTGAATGTGATGGTGAAGAATAGCATTCAAGTCGTCAAACACGAGCTGGAGAGAATGGCTCGAGAGAGGTGGGAAGGAGCTGACGAGATTGAAAAATTTACTCGTTTTGAACGCTTTCGAGTGTATGCGCACGTCAACTTTGTGAAGCTGGCAGGCATCGCGCTGGCCAGCGACTTCACGGTGGGTACTTCCAATATACATGATTTCTTTGGTGAGAACTGATCTTACCTTGTTTACCTCTCTCTCTAACGATAGCCAAGACGTATTGCCGTTCAACTTTCAAACGATCTTTATCGCTTATTGACACCACGGCTAAAACGAAGGGGCGTAACGATCGAAACTGAGATTGAATATCGTGTCGGGCCGTTCTTTGTCATTGCGACAAATATCAAAACGATCGATTGGCACCGGCTAATAAAGGCCACTCACAAAGACGTGCAGATCCGGAAAGCTCGCTGGGACAAAGAGAGAAAGCACGCAAACGAGGAAGAACCTGAAAAATCAGAGCACGATGGCTTTTTGAATAGCATGACACAATGCCTCCGACGCCTTCGCAACATGAGTCAGTACGATGTGATAGCCCAGGTCTTTGCCTGGATGTACTACCTCAATTGGATATTATATTTGCCACTATGTTTGGTTTTGTACAATACCATTTTGGGTTCCACTATCCGACAATTTATTATCTCGAGTGTAACGGACGAAATTTTCTTTTACGTCGAAGAGAAGGGCATGGAAATGGAAATAGAGATAAAAAATGCTGCAACGCAAGCTGCCTTCATGCTCAACGCTTTGCGAGAAATTCGAGCAGACGGTAGAGAATTGAAGAAGAGGCGTCAACAGGCCGAGTCAGAAGAGAAAGGAAATGTTATTGGTCCTCTTCTTGGACCGGCCATAAAGGCCGACAATGGACAAGTCTCCAAGCCTCCAGGTTTTGAAGTGCCGGAGAACCTAGAGTTTGTCAGTCTTGAGCTCGAAGTACCTGTAGGATTCTGTCGACTACGGTGGGCTATGCTGAACAAGAACTCCCGATTTGTTGTTGACGGTATTTACAAAACAGAAGCGCGGTATGAAAACATTACGATGGGAACGTGGAATGTCCACAACGACCACATCGGAGATCCGAACCCTCCTAGTACGATTGACACTAGCGAGTTTGTAGGCTCGGAGAAAGAAAACAGCTACCTGATGCCTCGGTCAGCATTTGTGAAAGCGAATATGTGCTACGAGACACAGTGTCTCATTGCATACAACGAATACTGTTTCTGTATCAAGAAGAGGGCTCGAAATCCAGACGCCCCATATGGATCGACCTTCATTGCCTGGACACAAATCTTGGTGATCAATACAGGTAACGAAAGTTGCAAGCTGTACTGCTCAGTAGAGCCTGAGTTTCCGAACGGCCCACCACTCGTAAGCCGCCAAATTAAGAGCGGTATGAGGGCCGGTGTTGGCGAGCTGTTTGTTCTAATTGGCGAGACCATTACAAAGTATGCGGATGAGTATCCATAAATCGGATAGATTACATGTGATTGGTTGCTTTTTAAGATTTTAGCTATCTTTGACTTGCTTGCATTGCATCTCATCGCCATCAAGTGGCCAAGATACCCTCCCAACAACGAAATGCCGGTCTTTGGAGCTCTGCATCTCTTTCGCTTTGTCTAAAGCCTTTTTCCGCGCTATTCTCCTTGGACTCGCGCCTGCTTCGCAAGTTGTCCTCCCTAAACTCTTCGCGGTATCAGCGTTTCTTCTATAGAAATCGGTAGATTGGATACGTTCCAGCATGTGCTTTCCGATAACAATGGCCGCAGATCGTGAAAGACTCATGTTGAATTTAATGCAATTCGACGCATGTAGACAAGCCGGACAGCCGCCATCGTAGGTTTTGTCCCAGCAGCACGAGTAACACTCCTCGAGGAGCTTGATTGCGGCGTCTAGAATGCTATTCGGCTGGAAAAAGTAGTTCCACAAACGTTCCGACGATCCAGATCCACCTGCTCTTTCATCAAACAGCATGACTTGAGTGGGTGCGAAGAAGGAGTGATCACACTCCAAATCAGAGCGAACCAGCCCCGGCGCAAACAGAGGCGCGACTGCAAGAATTGCATGTGAGAGCGCATGAACTCCTGGACCATATGTTTCACCAAGCCTTGGAGTGAGAGCCCCTGCGTCCGTGTCAAACCACACACCAAAACTTTCAAATTCAAGCTCGGGAAGAGACAATTCAGTACGACTTAGTTCAGCACGCGTAATCAACGACAACTTCTTGTATCCATGGACACTTCGTTTCACATTGACAATTCCGTATCCAGCCAGCGTCGAGGACAACCCTGCTTCGTCACTTTCTTCCTGCTTCTGGTTAGATTGTTTTGATGGAATCGACGAGGACAATGAATCGGCTTGTTCTAGCTCGTAGCTGAAATCTACCGACTTTGCGCCGAACGAATCCCTCGTAACGAAGGACGAGTTTGGTTCCAATTGGATACGCTCCATCTGTTTGACCACAGTTATGTGCATATTACTCAAAGGTCGCGTCGAATATTTTGCACCCGTTGGTTTTGCAAAAGCTGCCAAGCTCATGCTCCGACCGTAGCTAAAGTTTTCAGGAGTGAAGGCAGGAGGTCGCGTCATGGAAAGAACCTTGTATTTTCGACCCCTGTGTGTAATAATAGCTCCTGGATGAGCATGGTAGAATATTCGAGAGTAGGGTAGCGTGTCCATGACAGCCCCTTCGTCGTGAATACCGTTGGTCCGTCCACCTTGCCCAGGATGCGAGATATCGACCACAGCATAGTTGACGGGCTCAATAGAGCGAATGGAAACGCGAGACCATGCTTTCTTCATCAAAGGATGTGCTTTGTATATCGTAATTTTACCGAAGGAAGCCGCAGGGGTTGCAATTATCTCTTCCGTGACGGAACCAGTTGATCGCAAAGCGTCCAGTGCCTCCTCGTAAATGTCCATTCCGCCAAAAAGGTCGTAATCGTTCAATAGATCATGGTGCACCTTTGCCGCCTTCGCGGTGCTTTGGATGGTCGTTGGTGTATATTTTCCAGTCAGCGGAAATTCTTCGCTCGCGCATAGTAGATGGCCTTGCACGAGACCACTGTTGATTGGGATGGTATGCGGTGCCGAAACACCTTTACTCAATAGGGTCTTGGGATGCCGCCAGATATGTTGTTCAGAAGGAGAATTGAAGCAAACCACAACGGCACAGGACGGAACGTTCAAACGCGCCGTCCCGCCACGACCGGCGCGTCCAGCCTGCTGGAGCAAACTTGCGTAGGACGACGGATATCCGCAATGTAGCGTCAGATCGATGCCACCAATGTCCACGCCCAGCTCTAGAGCATTTGTTCCGACAACACCCAAAAGCTCCGTACGAAACAGCCGTTGCTCAATTTGCCGACGTTCCAGCATACTATATCCCCCCCGGTAGCTCTCCACTTTCGACGCGAGTGACCTTGTCGAGTCCTCCTTTTGCAGAATCGTCAAGGCTCGTTCAAAGACCCATTCGACCAAATTTCGTGTTTTGCAAAACGCAATGCATCGGATTCCATTCGCGACGGCCTGGGCTAGAAGCAACGCTGTTTCGTCGGCTGCGTGACGACGGTGAAGTCGCGCTGGTCCGTGTCCAAAGGCTTGCAACTGTGGATCGTATCCATGATGATTGGATTTGACTTTCGCCTGGTTCGTGCTACTAATTCGGGTGTTCCGTTGCGTACGTGGACGTTTTTTCCCAACCAGAGAGGCCTTTGGCTGTTCGTCAGGTGTCATTGACGCTGGCGGGTGTGTGGGTAGAAAGCGCACCTTGCCGGTGGACGTGCCATCCTGGTGCAAAATGGGCGGATTCCAGACCCAAAAATGTTTGGCAGAGCGTGGCGACCCATCCTTTTCCGCCGTAAAGACCGCCACAGAATCGGTCGAAGAAATGGGACAAAGGAGTCGAAAGTGCTGTTCGGGCCAGGGGAGAGTCGCTGACGTGGACACGAATACGGGTGGTCGCAGGGGAGCCGCCGTAGCCGTTCCATAGTCTTGGGACACGGCGGCCGCCGCCACGAGACTGATCCGGGCCAAACGCCCGAGGACGAGGGCCACGTGGGCTCCAAAAGCGCCTTCATACATGTGGGCCTCGTCAATGACGACGAAGCGCACGGCAGAAAGCATGGTACCGTAGGTTGTTTTCCAGTGGGGCAGGACGGCCGCGTGCAACGTATCGGGATTGGTCAAGATGACGTTGCAGGACTGCGCAATCTCAGCGCGATTTGCGTGGGCCGTATCGCCGTCGAGGGTGGCTACTCGAATGCGGGATGCCAGATCAGCATCCGATTGTAGCAACTTCGTGAGCTTGGCCAGTTGATCTTGAGCCAAGGCCTTGGTGGGGAACAAGAGTAGGGATACGCCGTGACCGTGGTAGGCCGCCGTCAAGGTAGGTAATAAAAAGCACAAGGATTTCCCGGACCCGGTGCCGGTGCAGACAGACGTGTGCGTTCCAGCTAGTATCGACGCAATGGCGGCGGCCTGGTGCGTGTACAACTGTTTTGTTCCCTGAATCCCTTGTATCGGTACGGGCAAACCAAAGACGCGTTTCAAGCTGTTGGGAATCTGCGCTGCCGTGTGCTTCGGCAATACTGCAAAAGCGGCTTCTTGGGAGGCGTGCGATCCGGCATACGAAGCCTGCGCAGCCAGTATGGAAACGGGCAAGGCATCCTTGTCCAACGTTGGTTCCGTCTGTCGACATCCCTGCAAACCCAACAGTTTCTGTAGAGCCGGTCGAGCCAGTTTGGCATCTCTCTGTATCGGTTCTTCAGTATCATTGTCCGAGTCTTCCGGATGTGGTTCCGGTTGCCAGGCCTTGTTGCCGGCGGGTGGTGGTGATGGTAGGGACGATTCGGTCGGCACCGGCGCGGGATCCGACCCGTGTGTAGCTTCGTGCTGGAGTATGCGTTGCAAGGCCACGATACGTCGACGAGCGGCGGTAGAGGTACTACCGTGCAAAGTCCCCAAGCCACGTCGTGCCGTGTGGAGTTTGTCGACGACGGCGTGTGCCGTTAGTGGTGGCGGAAAACCAATCCAGATCGTTGCGTCTTCCCATTGCAAAGTTGGTCTAATAGTGGTGGTGGTGGTGGTACGGGTGAATGTGGACCCGACCTCCATTGTCACACTCGTGGGACTCGTGGTGGTTGTGGGATCTGTGGTTGCCACTGTTGTCGTGGAGGCGGAGTCCCCAAGATGTTGTTCGTCACAACGTCGGTAGGTGAATTGCAGAATGCCACGATCGTGCAAGGCTTGGAGTTGTTGGAGCAGCGCCGTGGCGTCGTAACCCGCCGGCAGGGATCGTCGTAGAGTAGGCAACGGAATTCCCGTCTGACCCGTTGCTTTGGAAAGAAATTGCAGTAACGGATCGACTCTCCGTAAAGCCGTAACGAGGGCCGGTTCCCCCGTCGGCTCGAGCACCGGATGGGCCTTGCCGTCACGCTTTGGGACGTTCCTCGTCGTAGTGGTTGTGGTAGTCATTTACGACAGCAACGCGGGTCAAGTTGCATCGACAGCGTCCAGTTTCGGGTAGGGTCGTACAATATTTTGGGCTTGTGAGGTCGATTGCCCTGACTGTGAATCTTCCAATCCATCAGCGGATGTTTCCATCGTCATGGTCGTTTGTGACGGGGCGGGCGTTTCGATCGGTCGGGGGAGAAACCGAACAAGCTAACGAGGGCTAGGGTTTCTGAAGAGCCCCGTTCACGAAATGACGTGGTACCACGTATCCAAATACATGGTATCTATGCGAACGCTATTTCGAATTTCATCCACGAAAGTCTTCCGGACGTCGACACAAGGCCGCTCTTTCCAAACCGCACACACTACCTACCCCTCTCTACTTGGACTGTGGGATTGGTAGCAGAGCAGACCAACAAAAGCTTCTCGTGTACCTTTCGTGTGATCCATTGTGTGTCTCTCGAACGGACGTCGTGTGGAACGACGGAATCTGCGCTACCACTCGTTCCGTTGCCGTGGTGTGCATCATGCCGCATCTTTGGCACTGCCGAACGGCCCGGAAGCGTCCGCGTTCCGGGCACCCCATTGTTCCTCTCCTCGTCGTGGTGGTGGTAACGATGGGAACAATGATTCGGTATACGGACGCCTTGGTCTGCCTGCGATCCTCGAGTCGTCGATGGACAGCCCTGTCCATGTCCGTGACGGGGACGGAACTCCGTCTACGGAAGGGTCGCCAAAAGGCGCAACAACAACAGGCGGAAGCGGAGTCGCCGTCGTCCGATGGCAAGAATGTCGTATTGGAAACACTCTACGCCTGTGCCGTCAATCTAGACGACCTCTCCGTACCATTTCTCACGTCAATCAAGAGTGAATCTACTTTTGTGGAATACACTGACGACGGTTTGGCGATGCCCGATCAAGGCATTGGAAAATTCAAGGAAGAGTTGGCCAACATTCTGGCCGAACCCATTGTCGAAATTACGGTTTCCGCTAGTGTCATTTTCAATAGTTTGCTCGTTGCCATTTCGACTATTCCCTCCATTCCCTACGAAAACGCCATTCGGATGGCCATCAACGTCGTGGGCGTCATCTTTGCGGCCGATTTCTTTGCTCGTTGGTTTTCCTCCTCCAAGGACACGGGCAAGCACGTCCTTAATCCACAGTTCGCCATTGACGTCGTGGTCGTCATTCTGCCCCTCGTGTTCGGCGTTGCTCCGGAGTCCTTCTGGGCCACCGTGACGTGGATTCCCAACTGGCTGACGAGTCCCTCGGTACTCATCAATCTAGAACTCCTACGCGTCCTGCGTTTGCGACGGGCCCTCCGGGACAAGGCTACTTTCGCCATGTACGCACAAGCCGTCGGCGTTCCCGGTCAAAACATAAAACCCTGGCAGCTACAACTCGCACGGGTACTCCTGAGTTTATTCACCCTCCTCTCCATCTCCACCGGACTCATCTACACCGTCGAACACAAAGTCAATCCCGACATTAGCGATTACTTTACCGCACTCTATTTTGGTTTGACCACCCTCACCACGGTGGGATTTGGAGGTAGGTTTTCGCAGTCGCACTGCTGCAGCGGTCAATGACGAGTTTTGAACATTTAGACTCACTCACGCCCTCGTTGTTCTTCTGGTCTCTTCCATCCAATCCGATAGACATTACTCCCGTCACCTGGACGGGAAAGCTGGTTGTATGCGGCAGCATTGTGGCCGGCGTGGCCGTGGTTCCCGCGCAAGCGGCCAGTCTCGTGGAAGCCTTGCTGCAGCGACAAGACGATCGGGACAACGATCGCCGGCCGCGGCGCGCGACGAGGTTGCGACAATCAGCGTGGGATGCGGACACTCCCCACGGCGGCAATCGCGTTTTAGACGTCCACCTTGCCTGTCCGACTTGCAATGCGACCCTGCACTGGTCAGACGCACAATTTTGTTACGCCTGCGGGGCGGAACTTTGATATCGATCACATTTTGGTGTCCAGTAAGGCATCACCATCGCCCACAATCTTACTCTAACGGGAAAACAGGCGAGAAAATTATTTGCTTTTGACCCTTACCGACCGATAGTACTGTTCTGAATGTAGAGAAACGCATTTCTGGTAGATGCTTTTTCCCTGTTCAACGGTTCCCGCCAATTCTTCAATTGCAGAACAAGCAATGCTCGAAGCTTCAATTTTGATACTCTAGATCTGACCATGCACATCCGATAGTGGCTCCATCAGCCATGAACCGACAAAGGAGAAGTCTATTAGTACACTCGATATTTAGATCAACGGTCACAATAGTGTGCTTAATGTTGTCATTGCCTGTAAGTAGTAACTAGTTGTACTACAAAACCTAAACTTAAAATTAGTTTGTGTTAATGTAAATTCAAAACTGTTAATAATGTCTGTCACGGGCACGGGCGGACCACGACAAGTATCACAAAATCGACACCAAGCAATTTTCCGAGCCCACGAATATTAAGTCGGTGTGTCCACACTTTTCTACATTTTTGATTCACTGTGTTACCAATGGCGTCGGCGAAAGCCCTGGACGCGCTACGGAAAGCAGAAGACGCCATTAAGGAGATCCAGGTGCAGGTCAAACCGTTCATGGCCCTGGCCGAGAAGGAAATCGCTACAGCACGGCAACGTGCCCAAGCACAAGCGGCGATTGCCCTTTCCCTCGGCACTCTGCGGTACATGGGGGCAAGACTGCGTGGTCTCGACCAGGGACGGCGTAAGGAAGACCCGCTAAGACAAGAGCTGGATCACATGCGAAAACTTCTAGTCTCGTTACAAAGGAAACAGTCGGAGGAAGAGGAGAAACAGAAAAAAAGAGACGAGATTATATCGAAGGTACAAAAGTGTGACGAGAGTCCGAAAAAGCGAAAAGAAACACCGCAGACTTCAGACATCGACAAGCGGGCCAAGCAATCCAGAAGGTCAGATCGAAAACTTTAGTTGCTGTTTCAAATGCGGTGGAAACTATGTACTCGTTATTGATGCTATATAAAACAATATCCTGTCCGTGGCCTCGGAACCATCTCAATGTCCCGTACGTGACTGTTGCAGACTCGTTCTAGTCTCGGACAGCTCCGGGTACCAACACATCCGTATCCGGTAAGTCAACAGCTTGGACCGTCTCGTCAGCCATTTTGGCAGAATCGTAGATTTCATCGTACTCGCCGGACGCGTTGACGACGTTTCCCGCCGCGAGGGCTGCCGCTGCCCCCGCAGTGGGAGCCTGCAGAAAGGCGGACGTCGCTATCCCCGCCTTGGGGACGTCATCCAGCTCCAAATGTTCCACCTTTGCTCGCTTGAACACCGGCTCGTCGCCTGTATCTGCCTTGGTGGGGGTGGTACGTTTGTAATCGTCCGCGGGAGAGTAGAGCCCCGTCATCTTTTGCCACTTTTTGAAGCAGCTGAGGCGACTACGCTTGACCATGCGTTTGCTGATTGTACTCCAAGGAATCTGGATATTCTGATCTTCTACCATTTTGCCCAGCGTCTTCATGTCCGTCGTAGGTTCGACGTTCAAGTGCTCACGAATCAAACGCTTCAGAATCTCTGTCTCGGATTCCTTCCAACGACCCCGCACGTATTCGTCCGACATTTCTCGGTACTTGTCGCGACAAGAGTCGGCCGAGCGATTCAGCTTGGACTGAATCGAGCTCCATTTCTTCCCCAAACGCTGTACAAGTTCTACCAGCTGAGTGCATTCCGTATCACTCCAAGCGCCTCTCTTAAAGGGGTGCAGCTGACGAATGCCATGACGATAGACCGACTGTACGCTACGGTGCGGAAGCTGCTTGGCAATTTCCATCCAAGCGCCCTTGAGTTCCGCCTACAAACAAGTAAGGGTAAGCGAGGTAAGTTGGTGAGAAACTGCGAGCGCCAGGGGTGCTAGATACCTTCACCTTCGCACCCACAACCCCGCAGGGAACCTACCTTGTGATCGCATTCCGAACATAGTCGTGCCGTCGAGATCTGCTTAGCGGCACAGAATTCTTCCACCGACTTGCGCACTAGCTCGCTTTCGTCTTTGGAAAACTTGCCCGATTGCTTCTCGACCTCCGCCCCGAAACCATTCTTGCTCCACTTGTTCGGTGGCGTTGCGTTGGCCCCGTCCTCGTCCACGGCGAAGGCCGCTTCGTCGCCCAGGTCCGCGACCGGCAGGGCTACTTCCGCGTCTTCGACGACGTTGGCACTCATGGCGACTTGTACAGTACTGACTGTGATTCCTGTCGGTAAGGAAAGAAGTGGAATAGTTGTGGCGTTTCGTCAATGGATTTTGAAAAATGATGAGGACAGGACCCGGTTCTTTGTTCACACCCGGAAGCCCGATCGTTTTAATTTGTGGAACCCGAAGTGTTGTGTCCGTCTCTGGGTTGTTGTTGTGGGCAACGCACGGAGAAAAGGATGTGGAAAGGCAAGCATGCGTAGACTGTAGTAAGAATTCTACGCGAACACGGATCTCCCCATTCGAGGGATGGTGTCGGCTGCTGGCTGTGAATATAAAAGCGTAGGCACCGTCGTAGAAAGCAAAAAGGTCGTTCCGTATACTCGACGGCACGCGCAGGCCCAACGACGGGAACGATTTGAAAACGGGAAAAAGATAAGTATTCACGTCATCACGTTGTCGTCATGACATGAATTTTGGTTCGATCACGGACGTGACCTACTCTAACCAGGACTGACTTTGGGAGTGCCAACGGACTAGTGAAGGGTTCCCGTCTCAATTGTGCGGTCCGCACGGTTTTGGATGGAGTGCATCGCTCGTCTCTCCGAAGCTGTGTGGTGCTCTCCGAAAGCGAAAACGGCGACACACGGGTCCCCCTCTCGAAGGATTTCTAGCAGAATCAACGCGAAAGCATAATCGTTCTCCTGCCACGGCACGTACGAATAAAACAATCATGACGGAAACCAAGGCAGAGGCAAAGTCCTCGGCCGGAACGAACCCGGCGACTTCGACGGGTAGGAACACCAACTATTTGTTGATGTTGAGCTACTCATCGATCCTCGCTTTGTGGGGGGCCTCGCAAGTCGTCGCGATTCCGTACGTTGCACATTTGCTGGCACTCGTTACCGCTATCTTGTACGCTGCGTGTCATGCTTCGCTCGTTTTGCGAGAAGAACCCGTTGCCATGGACGGCTCCGAGCACAGTCGGCCGTCTTCGGAAAGAGAAATTTTGAGAAAAGAAGACGCCTATCAATTCCCTTTGGTGGGTAGCGTTTCGCTGTTTTCACTCTACTTAGCCTTCAAGTTTCTCGACAAAGATCTGGTCAACTTGCTGATCGGAGCCTATTTCGCCGTAGTTGGCTGTATCGCGCTCACCATGACGATCGCTCCGTTGGTGGAACGAGTAACTCCCCCCTTCTTTCGTCGATCCGTGGGCTGGGATTACAAACTCAAGCACCCTTTACCGGAAATAATTGCTGGCCCAAGTCCGTGGGATCTCGGCCTGGAAATTACGGGCGCCGAAATTGTTGCCTTCCTCGCGGCAGCGGTTGTGTGTGGCTTATACTTGCAGTCAAAACCTTGGTATCTCAACAACGTCCTCGGTATAAGCTTTTGCCTACAAGGAATCGAACGGTTTAGCCTCGGAACCTACAAGATTGGGGCCATCTTGTTGATTGGGCTGTTCTTTTATGATATCTTTTGGGTGTTCGGAACGGACGTTATGGTCACCGTGGCCAAAAACTTGGATGGTCCGATCAAGATTCTCTTTCCTCGCTCGTTGGAAGTCAATCCTGCAACCGGGAAGCTTGACCTCTCCTTGCTGGGCCTTGGGGACATTGTGATTCCTGGATTTTTCCTGGCCATCTTGCTGCGCTTTGATGCTCACCAGGCCAAAGTACCGGTTAACGTACCGACCGACTTTCACGCCTCGTTCCCCAAGCCGTACTTTCATTCGGCGCTCCTGGCCTACGTTGCCGGACTTGGAGTGACAATGTTCGTCATGATTCAGTTCAACGCCGCTCAACCCGCCCTGCTTTATCTAGTACCAGCGTGTCTCGGCAGCTCGTTTCTGTGCGCATTGGTTCGGGGCGAAGTGAAGGAATTACTGGACTATTCGGAAGAGGAGGAGGAGGAAGACGTTTCATCAGAAAGTGAAGTGGACAAGAAAGACAAGTAATCATAAAACGCCTTTGTATAGAGCTACAGGAAAAAAAGCTGTCACCGACATGTATGCTTAAATACTTTTGCAGGTCAAAGGTGTTCTGCTTTCATTCCCAATGTTGGGCAATTACCGTTCAACAAACACTTGTGAAGAGCAAGGGAACGATACGCCCTAACTGTAAATCGCACCTAAACTGGTACCTTTGTGACAACCAAAATACGTAAACAAAAAAGTGTAGGAAGTACCGGGTTCGAACCGGTGACCTTTTCGGTGTAAACGAAACGTGATAACCACTACACTAACCTCCTTCTTCTCTTGGCTTCTGAAACTCATTTGAACAGTTAAAGTTGTAATATAAATATAACTTTGTATCGGTGCTGGAAACATTAGAAATCAAAGTATATGATAAATTGTTAATGCAATATAAAGGACGCACTAGACTCGCATTACATAAATGTCACACTCTAGCCTTGCGATTTATTGTAGGAGGCGAGAAGGGAAACTCAAAAGGCTGACGGAAACCAGCAATGCGCCATTTCAATATGTTATCAGGTCCACCATGCAACCAACCTTCAAACACTGCCACTGTCAAATTTGTATGAATCAAACTCTCCGGTACTGACTCTTCTTCAGAAGCCAACTCTGGTGAACTCTTATTCTCAGGATCAGAGCAGCTTTCCGATGCGTCTTTGTTCGGATCGTCGTGCAAAATCATGTTCGTTTCATTGAACGTATGCGAAACTTCATACAAAACGTCGATCTGTGCGGCAACACCTCTTTGCTTTATCACTGGTGCGGATTCAGAGCTCGTTTTGTCGGTCACAGCCATAGCTCTTGCGTTTAGTATTGCAACTTCGGAAATGTTGCAAGAACCCTCCTCGAAAACTTTATGTGATTTAGGGAGCGCACTGAGCAAATCGAACTTGCTTGTATAATAAAACGCTTCCAGACAGGCAGGAGTCAAAATCTTGGTTGCCCAAGCTGCGAGCGAATTTGGATTCTCTTTCGCTTGAACATGGAGTTCGTTCTTCCCTAAAAGTGTCTCAGGCTCGTGTCCGATGGATACCTGATTTGCCAAAATCTCCTCAATTGAATGTTTTAATGTGCTCTCTATCGCAGCCTTCTCTCCCGGAACAGTGGTTATCATTTCGTTACGTATCTTTCCCAATATTTCGTGTACATTTTCCAGCGCCGGGCCGACAGCCTGCACAAATTCCTTGGCTTTGAAATTGTGCTTTTTCCAAATTGGATCCTGCAAATTATTAAAAAGCGCAAAAGTTAGGGTACTTCCGTTGCTAGCATTTTGCAGCACGCTTTCTCGGATAACCCCATCGCTTGATAATTGCTCAAATGAGTCTCTTGCATCTTGATCCACCACTTGGGCCCAAGCGCCTTTCATGGCGGCAATACCAGTCTCATATATTGACGGGTTTGGTAGAAGAAGCTGAACTGATTTATTATTTCCGCTCTGAAAGCTAGATAGAAGAAGACAGGTTGGTTTCATGATAGTTCAATTTGCAGTAGCTTAGCTTCCAGCGCTGTCGATGCTATTCGAAGCAAAGCTTGCGTAAGAGTGTCAAAAAGCGATGAAGAGACTCGTACAAAGTTGGCCTACTCATCTCGCACGAAAACGCTGATTGTGAGTGAGGATCATCTTTATACATGTCACTGTCAGTCTTATTGTCCGACGGACTGACTGACAGAGAAGGAGATGACATAACCCTTGATTCATGGAGGGTTCACAAGGGAGGGACTACTCACATGTCACGGAAAACAACCACTTCGAAGGTGCTTGCCTCTGTGAACTAAAACAACCACTTCGAAGGTGCTTGCCTCTGTGAACTACCTGCAACCTTGAAACTATTCACAGAATACTATGACAAAAGAGAGTGGAAGTGCGAGTGCATTCTCAAAAGCACAAACAATCATTGAATCAATGCTTACAATTAGCAGTCAACATCCTTGCTAGCGGTGTATGTTGATCTGATCTATTTCTGTCCGCTTCAAAAGTTTGGCGCCGATCACTATCAACTATGGATACATGTCCCTACTAGCTTGTGACAATCGTCTATTCGGACGTAATCTGGGCAAACACAGCGAATTTAATGCGTAATGTCAAATCACTTCGCCGGGGGAAGATTTGCGGCATCGCGACATTAAAGGCACCATCTGAGCCAAAATCCGTGATAAAAGAGCATCGAGAAGCGGCTTATAGCATTAGTACAAGCTCTTTTGTTTCCTCTTTCTGCCGTTTCTTGCTAGTCTATCAGATGACAATATTTCTGGTGTCGCGCCGTTCCCCTTGACTCATAGTCAATCATGTAATGTTTCTCCTTGTACTATCATAGCGCAAAAAAATAGGCTAGGCCAAAGCACGAGCAGCCTGTGCCGGCCCCACGACAGTCAGACGACGATCCTGGACTAGCTTGTTGAACTGTTTAGCCATATGCGTAGCGTACGGTGGGGTGCACACCAAGCAACCGTGCGCTTCCAGAATGTCAGTGGCTTCTTAGTCCAATAGTGGACCTGTCGCAGCGCAAGAAAGTTGTACTCCAGTGCACTTCGTTTTGTGAGGAATACGCCTCGACAAGCCCGACTAAAATTCGCATTCATCCGCCAAAAAAGCCAACACTGTATCCACGAAGGCGAAAACCAACTGCCGTCTACTCTGAAACCTTTTCGACCCAATTCTTACGGAATGCAGCTATTGGGTTTTTGCTCAGACTATGGCATGAGTTTACTAGGACCCGAAGTGACTTCCACGACGAAAAGTATGACTTTGGCAGTTGGTAACAAGGGAAATATATCTTTGGCCATCGCTCTAGATTAGGGCAACTTGTGTAGATAGGGTGGGGTTGAACTAGATTACCCACAATTGAGTGTAAAAGTGATTGACGGTGTGAAGGCAGTAATGGAGGGACCCGGCGTGAGCTCCAACAAGAATGCACAAGACCAAAGCAGCGTCGGGCCAAACAGGACCACGGCCCTCGTATTTCAAGACAGCGAGTGAATAGAACAATGAGCGGTTTTAAAGTGCGCTTTGAGCCCTGTGCTGTTTTGAAGGTAGCCCTGGCCTTTGCAGCTCTCATGTCTGTGATGTTTTCTGTCATTCGCTCGAACGATTCCACTAGAACGGCAGAACATCCAAAGCAGTCAATTTCTCTCGCAAAGCTCGGTAAAAAAACGCCTGTTCTCGTGATGGGCTTGCCTCGTTCCGGAAGTGCGTCGTTGCACGAATTTTTTCGGTGCAACAACGTCAAATCCAGTCACTTTTGTTGTGGCACAAGCCAAAAGACTTCCTTTGCTTGCGAGCCAGATCAACCGACATGCGGCCGCTGTGTCCACCAAAATTTGAACCAAAGTCTTCCGGCATTTCAGGGCTGCGGCAACTTTTCCGTCTACAGCCAGTTCGACGTGGAAAGCGGCCAACCCTTTTCGTGGTTTCTGCCACAGCATTTCGCTTTGCCACTCCTACACGAAAGTTTTCCAGAGGCGGTATGGATACTCAATCGCAGGGCGGATGCGCGCGTATGGGCGAGGGGAGTCCTCCACTGGTATTCCGTAAGTCGGCGTGTGATGAATGCGTTTGGGCTACAGTATCATCATCCCACTCTGATTGCGGCAAAAATCTACGATGCTCCAGTTCGTCCCTTGACGGAGGACGGTTTAATTGCGGATATCTCGCTAAGTTTAGCACGAGCTGAAAATGTAACTGAGCATAAACGCCGTCTGGACGAGCTCACCAGTGTGTACGAAGCGCACTTACACCGGGTGCGCGCATTTGTCACTGCAAACCCTTCGCACTCAATGCTTGAAATTGATGTGGACGATCCTGCCTCCGGAGAAACCCTCTCTGCATTTTTTGGTGGTGCTCGCGCCTCCTGCTGGGTATTCGATGCACAGTCCCTAGACAATGACTGGAAGAAATTTTCACTTCAAATTTAATGCGTCAAACGGATGGTATGGGGTGTTGAATCTACAACATCAACCTAGTAGCAGATTTTACGAATCCGTACATTATTGCACGGCACGAGAAAGGAAAGCTGTGCTCAGTTTTGTTGGGTGAAAACACAGAGCAGACGATAGCGGAAGCTAAGAAGACAACAAGAAAGCTAGCAGGAATTACAAACAACAGGCTCTTGGGTCAGCCGCATGATCAAGGCTGACAAATTCTGACGGTCAATACGCGGGGAGATCGATGTCAGCGAGATGCGAGTGTTGAGCGCTCCTGCTATGTGAAAGAACCAAAGGTCGCGGAATTGTGGTACACATCCACGACAGTGGAAAGCGAGAATTATCATGTTGCACGACCTTTCCTTGCTTGAGAAGGCGATGCCAAGTCAAGCGATCCCTGTTTACGAATGTCTATTATGAAGGTGGCTTACAAAGGACCATATGCGTAGTTAAAGGCTTTCGTGATATCCTGGGATAATACTTTAATCCGATGCAAAGCAAAGCTTGCGGCCTGAAAACTGCATACGTAGACGACACGAGTCGTTAAAAATGCAGTAAAGGTAGCAGGAAGGCTTCTCGGTAGTTTCATTGGTGCTAAGATGATCATTTTGAATTCCATTCTGTCAACAAAACGGTCGTGTTTGAATTTTCTTGGCCGCCCAATTTGCCATTTGTAGTTAAAGGGAGCAGTCCAGTGCAGCACTCGTCGACCACCAGTGTTGAAGGCGGAAGTGAAGAGACCCCCGCCACAGTAGCTTTCTACCTTTTTTTGTGTGGCGATTGAGACTGTCCGAGGAACCTTGATGTCTGTTGAGCTGCTGTCTGCCGGGGTAAACACCAATATAAGGTAGGTAATACGATAAATCTGGACATTAGGCTTCTACAAATTAAGCAGCGGCAGCCGCTACAGTATTGCTCTGCGTAATTTCCGGTGAGTCAATCTGTTTTACAAGAGCGCCGAGCTGGTGCAGCTTTGCGGAACATCGTTCGGCTTCTCCCAAGCTGCCCAAAGCAATTAACATTTGAACAAGACTGTTGAGGACGGCAATAGCCACAACGAAAACATTTGTGTCCCGAAGAATCAGTTCATACAGGAGATTTTTCCCTCCGCTCATCATTTTCGAAAGAATGCCATACGACACTGATGCCAGCCGAAGTCCACCTTCAACAAGCCTCGCTCGTACCTCGTCGTTGACGGGCGTCTTGGACATGCAAAAATGAGCGATGGAAAAATTATGCATGATAATTGCCGTTTTCAAGCTATTTTCAATGTCTTCGTGGTCGTCTAGCTGCTCGATACGGACGGGGAATAGCGATTCGGACAAGATTGGGTCTTGTTTTGTTACAAGCGACTGAAGTGTTGCAAATCCACCATCGTGCCTCAGTCCTTCAATCAATGTTGGATCAGCTTCTAGCCTTTGAGTCGAAAGCCTTTGACATGCCCTGTCTAGCTTTTCTTCCACCAAAATACTTGTATCTCTGAAATTCGTACAGCTTTCCTGTTGAAAGGCTACCTTCATGACAATGACGGAATCTTTCAGAGTCTCCATAGCCTCTAAGTATGCTTTTTGTTCCAGCAATGAAACGCCCATGTTATTGAGAGCAATAGCTCCTCTGTAGTCATGGTTACGGAAACCGTCGGAGCTATCCATTGTTCGGCTGTGGCTGAGATTAATTCGGTTGTATGTCTCGATTGTCTTACAGTGAAGCAACAAACTCCGGGCGAAGGAAACGAATATGAGAGGGAAAATCTGCACACATCGCTCGCACACATAACTGTTTACTGTTAGTTTTACGACAACCTCACTGTCAGTGCAAGCAGTCATATCGAAGTTTTGGACTTCGGAGAAACTGTTGTTCAACGGCTTTTCTTTTAGGCTTTTGATGTTAACTTTCCCTAACCACAGAATCAGAAACAGATTTTCTTAATTAATTGACCAGATACTAATCGTAGACATCTTTTATGAAGAGGGCGAGTTGGACGTCAATCCAAAAGAGTGCGGCTTTTCTTGATCAACAATATAGAGATTCATCTTAAGTGGAAGTGGGTAGAGTTGACTATGAGCATTTCTGGCTTCTCTGCGACCTACACAATTGTGAACAATCCGATTTCTCTGTGATGCCAGACTCTATATATTTTTGCGGACAATTATAGAACATAAGGAACTTGTAGGCAGTTGTCGGGAATCAGAAGCCCTTGATTCGGCACCCAGATCCCGAGAAACGGGTTTGCGATGGTTGTGAAGGGGCTCTAGAGACAGGACATGATTTCATGACTAGGATACTCCGAAGGTCCAAGTACGTCGTAAATATACGAATACATAAGGATGGATAGAAGCAACAACTTTTGGTCGTCGTTCCGATGACCCATTAATGCTTTGTGTGACTGTGAATCGGTTCTATTATACTATTTCCTGGAAACGCGCTTTTTCGGAAGACAACAGCATAATTTTCTTCTGTGTATGTAAACATTCCGGCTCCGTAACTAGTCGTACATTTTGGCTGGCATGGGGCACGCCATTTTAGTACATCAGATTTCAGATTTCACGGGACCGTTATAGCTCAATTGTTCTTTGCGCTAGCTAGACGCAGAAAATTACAGTTGGCCTCGCTCGCAACCCGAATACATGCAGCCGTTGGTGGCTACACGTTACTTTGTGCTTTGTTGAAATGTCTTCATACTTTCCTGCTACTGGGAGGCAATGAACCAACCAGTGAAGTACTCACTTCAATCGTGATATATCTGCTGTCCCTGCATCCACAGAAGTCTTTTCCCGGCTTCGAAGTAATCCAAATTCTTTCCTCCTTTCTACCTCTGGAGGTTACGGTATTCCACCCTCAGCGAATACGCCAAGTAGGCCAATGTGGCGGGTTGCCAAATCGGGTTCGTAACATGAATCGTTGGCCTCTCTCGCAAATTGAAACAGCCAGCGGAATCGCAGTTGAATGATACTATAATCCGCGCTACTAAATTATTGGGTCGAGAAAGCTCAAAGTCAACTATCGGATCTCACACACAAAACCGCACCTTTTCTCTGCGTAATTTGCGCTGGCTTCAGATTTGCAAAACAACGAATCACGTCAAAGGTTATCTGCTGCCGATAGTAGCCAGGCAAATATAATTGAAGCGGTCACAATACTCGACTAGAGCAACACGCGGCTGGAAGAAATTTCTACATTATTGGCGCTCACGGCCATAATGTAACGCGGAAACACGGCGAGCAATTATACCATGAGTGAGGCAAAATGGTTGGGCAAACTCAAATGATAATCGTCAAAATGATTTGAGCACCACTTTGTTTCTAAGACAAAGAGAAGAATGTCCTTGGAGAAAGCAACATCCTGACGTCCACTCCACTTGATCATCAAACGTTACCCACGAGCTGCGGCCTACATTAAGGATAAGATTGAGCTACAGATCGCGGAACGATGACTACTCGCCAGGCGTTTCGTCGGAAGTTAGTTTTTGATCAAGATGACAATCAACGTCTCGGTACATCCAGTACTCTGGTCTTCTGTGCTTCTGCTGTCTCTGGCTGATTCACACTGTTGTTCTCTCAAGTTCTTTTCCTTGGCGCGAACGACCAGAAAGAAGTAATTTGACTTAATCTAGGACAACCATTGAGGTACCCATAAGCCGCGTCATTAGGTTCTAACTCAGTCTTTGACTGTTTGTCAAGTGGGAAAAGCAATCGCAAAGCTGGTGACTAGCTCTGGTTCATAATATTACATTGCTAAAAATGACATGGGAATAATGTAAGTGAAAGAACCTTGGACGTCAATTGCTTTTGGCTAAAGAGATTTGCTACATACCCTTTGTAACATTTTTTCCTCTTGGGTCGTTACATACGTAGAAAGCCTTTGGGACCCTAACATGAGTTTGATTACCATTGCTCTTTGACCAGGGATTCCCTGACTTTCGGGGTACGCTGACATGTACATTTGTTAAAACGATATCTTTCGTGAATCCCCTGCGGAAAAGGGCGTTGGCCGAGTGCTCTCTTCCTTTTTTTGGACATTCTGCCTATCTGTAAGCGCCTTGAAGGGAGGCATTTCTAATTTTGGCATCCTCCTGACTTTTATACTCGTTTATGTTATACGTCAACTTCCCACGTACTGTAACTGTGGCAACCCTGTGTTCGACATGCGTCCTGTATAGAAACTATCTTTCAAAATTCTCAAATTTATTTTTTTGGACCTTCGTCGACTTTGTCTACACCAGCTTGGTAGCTGTTGGGATCAGCGTAATTCTTCAATCCAAAATGAAAGTCACCGGTGAGCTTCCTGGGAACGGCCGGCAGCGGTGCCACTGTTGACGGAAGCTGCGCCGTATGGGGGTGTGAACTACCGGCATATATTTTTAGCCGCGGTTCAATGAAGCCGTGAATGAGCTTCTTCTGTCTACCCATCAGCATTCCAAGAATCGCTTTGCGAAGGATCATGGTGGGGTTGCGTTCCAGCATGGCTTGGGCCGGACGTTCCTTCAGCCCTCCAGGATAACCTGTGTGCCATCGGTACAATTTATCTTTCCATTTCTTTCCTGTGAAGTTCACCTATTCACGGAAGATTCAGAAGCAAAGAGTTGTTGAGAAAGGAGATGGTGCTAGTTATCCAGTTGTAAAGCAACGTCGCAGCAATATAACGGAAAAGGATGATCATCACATCGTCAACATAGCCAGTACATCGCCAGTGAGTATCTTACCTTATCAGCATTCACAATGACAACTGTGTCACCCATGTCCTTGTTGAGCTTGAAGGTGGGTTTGTGCTTTCCTCGTAGGATTGCGGCGACTTGGGATGCAAGACGTCCTACTATTTGATCCTTCGCGTCTACGAGATGCCAGCAACGTTGCAAATTTCGTCCCGGAAAAGACATTATATTCTGAATTTTACAAAGAGATCCTTTGAATCAATATGCGTTGTTTGAGGATGATTGACCACAACCGATTGTTGTCTACCATGGTGAACAACGATGCGACAGCCGTTCGTTGGTAGTTGTGAAGAGCACAACCAGCGAAGGCTAAAAGCAGAGAATTGTTATCGAATCGTGCGGAACATTTGGGAGCAACGGGCAGACGCGATCTTTTTCCGTAATAATTAGAATTTTTTACCAACACGAAGCATTGCCATCTTTTCTCGCGTTTCCGAGGACAAGTTATTGGCACAAGGATCAACGGAGAGTAGATCGAAAATGCCGAGTTTCGGTAGCCATAATTACATTGGTGCCCTGTACTGTTCACACTAGAGTAGCGCGGAAGCTTTGTCCACGTTTACTATGGTAGCAACGATAAGAAGACTACAGCAAGTGGGCAATATGGAAGACAGCATGTGCCCACACAGAAGTTATTTTACTGGCCTCAGGCTTTTGGTTTCTTTCTTCAGCCAGAAAGAAATTTTGCAACAAGGACTATCCGGACCAACAATTCTTTAACCGTACGTTATAAGTCTATCTGTCTGCTTCGTTGGGAAGCTGATCTTATGCTTCTGATTTCCCGGAATTTCGAATGATTGTCGGCTTGAGTACTTCTGGCCGTTGTTTGCGAGGAAATACTTGATGTGGCTTTCAGTGTCTCACGATTGATTGCGCGTGCCCGTTGTCGCTCATCCATCCGATGATGGATTGTTTTTACCTGGTTTGATCCGGAGCAAAGATAAGGCAGCTTCAACGCTCTTTGAGTATTGCTTCGATTCTCCAAGGTGAATGCTGACTCTTTTAAGCATTTGCGCAGGCACTTCCACCGGTTGTTGGGCAAAAGAATGAATACCAGGTTCGACCCAATTATACACGAGCGGGGAAGAGTGATTCATGATGGTACAGTTCGTCGAAAGACATCCTGTATTTGCGAAAGGAAATACAATAATGTAAAAGGCTAGGAAATCAGTTGATCAAGCCAATCCTCCAACCCATCTTCATCAATAGCACTTGGAGGCACTGCCGATTCAGTGCTGTTCTCTCCTGTCGATTTGAACGTATCCGTACGAAGATTGGGTCCTAGCCAAACTCCCGTGTCTTCGGCTTTGCTAGAAGAAACTGTGGGCAGGATGCCAACTTTCTTATCTATCGTGGCTGTTCCAGTGCCGACCAGGCCGATGCTCGAATGTACTTGTTGTGCAAAAGGATCGTAGGATCCGCTCGACTTTTGTGTTGCTTCTTTAAGTTGGCTAGAGGAGGCCACCAGCAAGGATTCTTGCGGATTCTTTCCCTCATTCGGCATCTCGGATTCGTGTTCCAATTCGTCTAGCGCAACATCCCCTTCTTCGTCACGTTCTTCTGCTTCTTCCGAAATGCGACGATCTTCCGAAAGCAACCGCTTTTGCTCTATCGATCCGTCCACAAAAAGAGTAGCGAGCAAATGTTTAGGCATTCTCCAGGTCTCGTGCAAGGGCATCTGCTGCAAACACACGGATAGCGACTTCACATCCAGGGTACTCGAATCACGCCAATTTAGCAGCTCGTTGTCCCCTTTTTCCTCGACAGGAATTCGCGAAATAGCCAGTGAAGTCGCGTTGTCGTGCATTTGCAGTATAATGTCGGCCGCATCTTCTCGTCGCGTTTGGGAGTCGTGCGGTGAGGTCGAGGCGGAATTCTTCGCGGACGGCGCTGCGGTGAAAGAAGCGGCATCCGCCTGGCGCTGGCGCTGCCCTCTTCCTCGACCTCCCGCGCCGCCGCCCCGTCCACGACCACGGCCTTTGGTGCGATTGAATAACACCTGTGAGCGACCCATTGCGCCAAATTAGAATACCATGGAAGGTCAAGTAGAAAGGGTTGTGCCACTGCCTGCCGAAATACGATAGAATCGAAAACTCGTGTTGTCCTCGCGTGTGCTTACACAGTTCATTCGTTTCTAGCTAGTATATGTCGCAAGTCGACTCTTTTTCATGGTTAAAAACTAGTTCCGATAATTCCAAAAGAGTGGACATTCTGATGTGTCGCACCCCTTTGGTGTCATATCTGTCGGCAGTGTCGGGCCACGCGAGCGGGAACCGCAGCTCTCGGTAACTTTTCTCGTGTGTGTACGAGAGAATCTCGTGCCGCCAACGCCGTACAAACGCTTTGCAGCAGATCCGGTTGCAGCTTCTTCCCATTTCCAATTCTTCGTTTGTATCCTTGCTGTGTCTTGCTACTGTTGGAATCAACGCTGTTCTGATCCAATCTGACGTTGCTGTATCTAGGTGTCAAACTGATTGACAATGGAGGACACTGCCGACGCTCAAAGCACGTCGGTCTCTTCGGTAGACAGTGGGAATATCGAAACGGCTTCGACTGCTTCCTCCTCTTCGCCGACTCCGCCCGAGCGGCAACAACAGATGCCTCCTCCGCCTCCGCCTTCTAATACTTCCACGCTCGACCCGGAAAAGACATATCAAGATCTGGAAGCTTGGTTGGCAAAGCTGACAGTCGGAACTCCCTTGACTGAGCAAGAAGTTAAAAATCTTACCTCTCTGGCGCGCGAGCGGTTACTGCAAGAGTCTAACGTGCAGCCCGTGCCAGCACCGGTGACCATTTGTGGCGACATTCATGGACAGTGGCACGACCTGATGGAGCTATTTCGTATTGGTGGGTCTGCACCCGATACAAATTACCTATTCATGGGCGATTACGTCGATCGTGGCTATTACTCTGTGGAAACGGTGTCCTTGCTTGTCTGTCTCAAAGTGCGATATCCCGATCGGGTCTTTATTCTCCGCGGCAACCACGAAAGTCGTCAAATTACGCAAGTGTACGGATTTTATGATGAGTGTGTGAGAAAATATGGATCGGCAAATGTTTGGAAACTTTTCACGGACCTCTTTGATTACTTTCCTCTCACGGCGGTGGTAGAAAATGCCATTTTTTGTCTACACGGTGGTTTGTCCCCTTCGATTGATACATTGGATCATGTGCGCCAGCTAGACCGCGTGCAAGAAGTACCCCACGAAGGACCCATGTGCGATTTGCTCTGGTCGGATCCGGACGATCGATCTGGTTGGGGCATCAGTCCTCGGGGAGCCGGTTTTACGTTTGGTGCCGACGTTTCCGCAGCGTTCAACGCTCGCAATGGCCTACAAACGGTAGCTCGGGCCCATCAACTCGTCATGGAGGGATACAATTGGAGTCACGAGGGGTCTGTGGTGACCATTTTCAGTGCACCGAACTATTGTTACCGCTGCGGTAATCAAGCCGCGATTCTGGAAGTCGACGAAATGCTCTCCAACAAGCAGTTTCTCCAGTTTGATCCGGCACCCCGAAGAGGTGAGCCACATTCTGCAAACGCCCGCAAAACACCTGAGTACTTTTTGTAAACGAACAGAAACGTAATTTAAAACAGTATCGACCCCTACTACGGCTATTCAGTCCCTTGGGCCGGCCTCTTGTCTGATTTACTCCAATTTATTTCATTTCGCACAAACGTTTTTCCCCAAATCCCGTGTTGCCCTGCAAGAGGTCAAACCTCGACTCCCCAATGCCTCGGTCCATTTCGATGCCATAGTGGTAAATCATGTGATTGCTTGCCTTCCACGATTCAAGCATGTTTCGGTAGCCACCGTCTACGTCATAGCGTGCCCGTCTTCATCGCCACCAGGCATGACAAAGTGGCCCTCATCCATAACTTCGCCTGCACAGGACGGTGTCCGGGCGTTGCCAAATACTCGTTCCCGATGGCGTCGACGTCGTTGCAAAAACACTGCGATGCCGAAAGCCAGGGCCAAAAACGAAGCAACAAAAAAGACGGAAATTGACGTTCTCTTGGTCACGATAGGCTCCGCGCGGAGGTTTTCAATGGGGCCGTCTTGCGAGTGCTCCGGACCGTACCGCAGGAATTCGCAGTGGGGGCCATAAAAAGCGTCGTTACAAGTACATCCCAGGTGCTGATAGGCCGTGTTGGTAGAAACATTTTCTGGGCCTACTTGCGCCCCCATCAGAGTACTGTATACAGCATCAAATTAGTACGGTAAAGTGAGTTGGTTGCACTGCCTCAGCCACAAAACAAAATATAGGACCCGGCTTACCTTTTGCACTTTCCTCCGTTTGTGCAGAACGTCAACGACGAGTCTGGGTCAAACCTACCGCTGCAATATTCGGTATAGGGATCCCGGCACATTTTCCCAGCAAATGCGCTCACGCGGTCGGCAATGGTACAGTCGCACATCCAAGTGCCAGAGATTTTTGATTGTGCACAGGGAACACCATTGTGGCAGACGCGGTCGGGAAGCGAACACTGCTGAACCCTGTAATCACAAGCAAGCCCGCCATATCCAGACGGGCAAATGCATTCTTCAACGAGACTCCCGGATTGAACATGACGAGCGAGCTCGCCATTGTCTTCTAAAATATACGTGCAGTAGCCGTTGTTAAGGCAATCGAGGTCGCAGTTTTCTGCTCCGTTAATACTACCGTTGATAACAACGGATTGCGACAGGAACAAGAAGATGCACTGCAGCGCAATCGGCCACCCATTAAATCTCATATTCATGAGTGTTGGCGTTGTCGAAGTTGCTGTACTCGGGTTCGATGAGTGCTCGCGCTGTGCTTGGCAAAGCCCGAGGTAGACACGAATGTGCTCGAGCGATGCGGTATCAGGCGCGGCCTGGTCTATTTTGGATCAAAAACGTGTGATTTCATCTTCCTACCGGTATTCACACGACCTGTGACAACCTAATTAACTGTAGATTGCTTTCTTACCATAAGTGCGAGAGTCATTTTTGTTGCTCCAGCAAAAATGGCAAGGGAAATTTTTGTATTTGGTCACTTTCAGTAGCACAATAAAAGATACCAGGATAGATTTTTTGGCGGCATTACTGCTACATTTATTGCTCTCAAAGTCGATGTAGAAGTGTTGACAAAAAATATTTGTTGAGCGAAAATTGCTTCGCAACTTGGGGGACGGCTCCCGTGTTGTCGTGATTGGGTCGTGAGTGCGTTGCTACGTTGGGTTGGCAAAGATATCAACCCTACTTCACAGAGTCAGTCGAGTGGTACATTTCGAGGAGGACAACCATTGTTGGCATTGTGAGATCCGTAATAAAAACACAAAACGAAAGAGTAGTAGCTAGCGCCAAGCAAGCGTGCTGTTGTGCTGTTTGGCAATTATGAAGTCCATTGTGTTGCTATCTGCCACTGCCCTGATGGGCTGTGACGCCTTCCAGGCTTGGAGCATTACCGCTGCACAGAATTATCTTGCTCGCTCTTTCTTCGATGCGCATCGGATCGATACTGAGTTTCGAACAAGATATCCAAGACACAACGTTTTGTCCCGCTTATCCGGGTCCACTTCTGGCATTGACCCTGCTCCCCAGGTCTTTGCTTCTGGCTTTTCCACGAAAACCGATCTCGTCGAAGCTTTACAGGAGGCAGTGGAAATGGCTGTTAGAGCTTTGCCTCCGGCAGCAGCAGAAAACCCGATCATCGATTTGTGTACAGTATCGGTGTCGTCTTTATATGACGGAGGTTCAAGCCCACCGACAACGGTGGTAATCCCGACAATTGTAGAAACTGCCCGGTCAAAGTACGGGATCATTCAACACTTGATTGGTAGTTCAGTGGCGGGGTGCATTGCGAGCGTCGCAACGACTGAAGTTGATAATGCTTTGACTGCTTGTCAACCTGTGGAGCTCGATGGAACTCCAGCTGTTTCAATTTCTCTGGCGATCCTTCCAGATGTACAGCTACGCACCTTTTTTTGCCAATCGGCTTATGTTCCTGACGATATTGGACGCATCAGTCCTGCAGAATGGAAGCGGGCCGTTGGACTCAGTGGCTTTTTGGAATCAAACAAGAAAGATGGTTCTGATACAGAACTTAGTCAGCAGGACTCGGTTGTCATGCTTTTACCGAGTCCGGCCTTCTCGACAGAGCTCGATGACTTCTTGCTCGGTCTCTCCCTCTACTTACCCCGAGCCCAAACTTTCGGCGGCATAGCAAGTACGGTCTCATCTCTCTCGCGCGCCAAGCTATACCGATATTCAGCTGCCAGTCACTTATCCGAGTGTTTGTCCGATGGTTGCGTTGGTGTTGCAATGACAGGGGATATCCAGATTCAAAGCATGGCTGCGCACGGCGCCAAACCTGTCGGTGGTATTTATCAAATACTCAAAGGCCAAGATTCAACAATCGGCGTTATTGTCCTGGACGAGACTGCAACTCAGGCCCTGAAGGACGAAGAAGACAACGTCGATAACGATAGCGACAATGATTCAGAAGAGTCAGAGCCATTGGACAAGAAAGCTGCTTTAGCACAAGCGTACGCCAAGGCCCAGATTCCGAAACCTGTTTTAGCCGAAGCCAATTTTTTGATGAGAACACTGTCAGATGAAGATCAAGCTTTTATGCGTCGACAGCTTTTAATTGGGATAGATAAGGGTGGTAGTATCGGTAGGTCTGCGAGCGAACTTGCGAGACTATCGGAAGGCGAAGGACACAGGTTCACCGTGCATAAAGTAGCCACTGCGGGCATGAAGGATGGAAGTGTCACGTTCTCGTTGGGAAGTATTGATGTTAAGACTGGTACGCGTATGAGATTCTTTGTGCGCGATTCGGAATTTGCCAAGAAGGAAGTCGAAGCTTTATGGTTCGGATACAAGAAGCGATTGTTAAACCAGCAGTTTGGGAAAGGCGAGCATACGACAGATTCCACTTTCACACGGTCGGGATGCTTTGTAATTCCAACTCTTGATCGAGGGAACAAGTTCTTTCAAGGCAAACCTGGGTATGAAAGTGGAACCGTTGCTCGCATTCTACCTACCCTTCCTACAATAAGTGGATTTTTTTCGAACGGCATCATTGGAATTACGGAGGGCGACGGTGATACTAGCACGGGTGTGCAGGGCAGCGCGACAGGTTACACATTGATTGGCAGTAAAACGGATCGACCAATATTTTCACCAGCAGCTGCAGCCGCTGCTCATACTGCAGCACAAGAAGAGAAGGAGGCCCAGGAAGCGGAAGCTGAAGCTCAGGCTCTTGTTGCGGAAGCTAACAGTAAGGTCGGGGAAAGTTATACCCAAGGAAGCAATGGCGTCGTGAAGACAGCACCTCGTTCCGAAGATGGAGAACTCATAATCAAACGCCGAGAGGTTCACTCCGGGCGAGCCATGACAGTTTCAGCCGTCGAATGGAGTGTAGCGGAAAAGGCGGCAATTCCAACGAGCACACTGGAAGGATTTATGTGGGACAAAGAAACAGAAGTTGACCGCTTCCGAGAGCGGGTACCTCTGGTCAATCTGGTATCTCAGTGCAGATTATCACAAATGGATCCAAAAGCTCCTAAACCTCGAGGCTTCGTTGTACCAATCCAGCAAATGGTTTCGGAAGGAAAATTTGTTGTTATTCCAGAATGCAAGCGAATGGAACCCACGATCGGGAGTTTGCGACGTCGCTATGATTTGAGTAAGCTTGCTCGCGATTTCACTTTTGACGGCGCTGTAGCCATTAGTGTGAATTGCGATGCAGTCCTCTTTGGCGGGTCTCTGGGCGACGTCACTGCAGCACGTGAAGCTGCTGGTAGCGCCGTGATTGATAGCATATCAGAGGAGGGAGTCGTCGTCCCCCCAATTCTCGCATCCGACTTGATCCTTTATCCGTATCAGCTTTATAAGCTGCGTTTGGCTGGCGCCGATGCAATTAACCTCTTGGTTGGAGCTCTAGAGAAGAAAGATCTGTCATACCTTACCAAGATAGCGTCTAGTCTTCAGCTTCAGTCATTTGCCACCGTAACTTCCGAAGTGCAATTACTGGAAGTGGCAAGTCTGCAGGAAGGGACCATTGACGGAATAATCGTATCCAATCGTGAGCTTGAAGACTTTTCCTTCGATATGACTGGGGAGCAAGCATTGTACCTGTTGAAAAGCAATGCTCTGGCGAAAGTCCGCGCAAAACATGGTGAAGACCTTCTTATCTTGGCTGAAGGAAGAGTCGGTATAATCGATCGTCCTCAGGCAGACAGCACAAGAAGTGCTAAGCTTTATATTACCGAATTAAGGGAAGCTGGCGCAGTGGGTGCGATAATGGGTGGTGCATTGGCAGTGGACGGAGGGGGGTATCAGCAGGTAGCGAAAATGGCGCAACTGTAGTACTCCAGTATTCGATTTCTTGGTTCTAGCACTTGCTTACTGTAAACGAGTAACACGCAATTTACCGTACAAATCTAATCTAGTCCGAAATCGGAGTCAACCGATCTGCCCAAAACGGCTCGTCGAGTTTGAGGAAACTAAATTCATAGCACTCTCGATTGTGCACGTTTACCTCCTTGTTGAACGTCACGAACGACTGCTCTGTCAAGGCGTCGAAGAAATCCGTAGCGTTCATGGGTAACCTATAGCTTTTTGTAGCTTTTACAGGAGACGGAATTCCATGAATCTCAATGAGTATCTGTCGTGCATCTACACCAACCCAATCTTTGTAGTTCGCCCATTCGCATCGTTCGCAGTCAATCTTAAGCAAGTCGATCGTCCGACCCTTGTGCTTGAGTTTGTCTTGAATCTCGCTGAAAGAAAGGATCTCTTCGCCGTTAATGAACGCGTCGTTATACTGTCTGTCGTAGCTGCTTCCTAGTCCCCACTGGTGATAGTGAATATTTCTTTCAGAATTTTCGGTACGATCAAAAGAACCAAAGTCGAAAACATGAATTTCGCAATGTTGGCCAACTATGTCAATCAATCCGTCTTCAAAATCGTACTGTCCTTTGCTTCCAAATGAATAAACAAGGCAGTCTTTCTTCATCAATCGGTGTGGATCGCACACCCACTTTGGTCCATCGCCGTGCCCCCCCCGACTCTAATGACGTGGGGGCAGGTAAATTCAGGTTGGAGGTTGTCGAGGTACCATCGCCATGGCTTTTCCCAACCTTGATTGGGATCTGCGGGATTTGCGTACTGTTCAAAGCTCAAGGCCTTTCGTCGCATACGCTCCCACGTAGAATCAGGAATATCGTCAAAGAAACCAAAAGAATGTTTCGACGCTGCCGCCGTCGACCACCGGGTGGTCTCGACTACAGTGGGCCCTTCCTGATCGAACGCGCAGCTGAGGTTGCCGATGGACGATCGATATTCTGAAATTGCGACGAACACGGCCAAGATACAAGCTCCTGCAAAGATTTTTGGCGAAGAGCGAGATGTTTTTCCGTCGCTTCTGTATGGTGTCGACGTTCGGTCTCCCATGGCTGCCAAAGAGAAAGGAAGAAAATGAGGTGAAAATTGCGAAACTCGTTGTCAAACACTGTCGGTCCAACCGGTAAACGCCGATGAAGGAATGTGACATTGGCTGTGAGTTGGGAGTGTTATGCTGCAGTTGAAGCTGTGACCCCGAGAGCGGGACGGCGATGCAGTCTCGGACGCAAAGTAAAAAATGATAACGGTAACTCAACGGACTGGCTTTTCGACAGATTTACTGTTCATATTCCGATACAACTGCTCCCCTCGCATGAGGGCGGAAAAAGCCAGGGCTATAAGCTACGAGCACAATTTGGGATTACATTTTGGTTTACAATTAGGTGCGGGACCAAGCCTTGCTCTTAGCCCTGACCACTAGTGCTGCCGCTATTCGTCCCGTCCGTCTGGCTAGAGAGGTAGGTAATTGTGGATAAGCTACCGCATATTTAAATTGATTACAAAACAGGATCCACATACGTTTGTTGAATACCTCTGCTCCGACGCCATCTCGAATTTAACGCTATCTGTAATGAAAAAAGTTAAGTCATTTACATTTGACAGAGGTGTAGTATAATTTTTGTTATTCAATCCGAGGCCAAGTGTCTGCGTTCTTTCGTAACGAGGACTGTACATGCCTCATGGATTTTTAGAACCATTCCGCGGAACCACCAGGGTAGACCACGACATTTTTGTAGCCCGCTTTGGCTGCTATGTCTGCCGCCATACCGGCGCGCATACCTGATTTACAGGAAAAGACCAGCCTCTCGTCGGGCAGAGGTTTAGCAATGCCGTACTTTTTCTGGAACTCTTTCTCGGGCATGGCAAATGCTCCTTCCTGAATCAGATTCAGCGGGAACGTAATGACGCTGGGAGACAAAGGACCGGTCTGCGATACTTCGGCCGGGCTCCGCACGTCCAAAGCAACTGTGCGAGTCTTTCCTCTTCCGTTCGTATCTAGATCGGCCAAAAGCGATTGCATTTCCTCCTTGTTCACTCGTTCTGCTCCTTTCCCTGTTTCTAGAAAACTGAAAAGCTGTTTCATGAATCCCATCGTTGACTTAGTGCGAGTAGCGTGTGTTGGAGAACCATCCCTTGTGGAAGGCCTCATGACATAAACAGACCGTGTACCACGAGCTAAGGGTGAGAACCCTCGCGCAGACTGTGCCGCCAGGGCGGTAATTAAGAGAAATCCTCTGGTAAGCCTCATGATGAATTTAAATGGAACTTTTTCTCGTTGCAAATGCCTAGCTTGCGAAGTTGTGAGAGCCAATGGGTGGTTTGACTTGCCAGTGGAGATTGACACGCGGGTTCGCTTTCTCAGTAAAGGGCCTCTCACGGTCGTCACGTCCTCCTCGTTTGTCCGAGTATTCTGCATTGCTGTTGCAGATATCAGGATACAGTCACCGAGTCGACTCACCCTCAGGCCAATCGTTTGTGTATACTAAGACGCAACATCTTCGCCAATCGCTTGCCCAGCCGTCACGACAGTCGACAAACACTCCTGTGGAGAGACTTCTCGGTGCCTATCTAAGGAAGCGTTGGACTGCTGCTGGCCCTCGTTACGGGGCCTTTCGAACCTGTTGCATTGGCGCCTCAAAATATATTATGAATCAAAGCCATAAATAATCGTAAGTAAACTATTATCTGAATAAGCTTTCAGCTGGAATATTTTTACAGTTAGACTTTTTAGATTTCCGATTGTTCCCTCAAAATATATTATGAATCAAAGCCATAAATAATCGTAAGTAAACTATTATCTGAATAAGCTTTCAGCTGGAATATTTTTACAGTTAGACTTTTTAGATTTCCGATTGTTATAAGCAGGCCGCTTTCATAGTCACTGTCGATGCGATTTTTCTGGACCCAAATGTCGCAAATAACCACCAAAAAAATGTCTTAAACACCGCAGACGAACTGTTTTTCATGATGCTGGATCGGAACATACTGGGAAAAGGAGGAGCGAAATGGATTTAGTTAACAAAATCTAATTACTTGGGAAATCGCCTTTGATACTTAGCAAAATCTCTAGGTTTTGGCCGGATCAGTGAATATCCTCTTGAATTTATCGCTACTGGCAGGCTTGTCCAAAGTCCGATGAGAACGATGGACAAGTTGTAATTAACGTCAGAGCAAGGATTTCAATAATGATCTAATGTTTGATTTCTTACAATACAAGCAGATTTTAAAATTATAGGGATGTTGAGCACGATTTCGACTTTGGTTTTGCGAGATTTTTATCCTGGCAGATGGTCCGAAGTGTAGGAGCGAGGGTACCGAAGAGTTCGGCAATCCTGCATGAAAAAGTGGCGCAATGCGTAGTGTCGGCCTCCTATTCATCCTTCTCAAGGAAAACAACGTTTCGTCATTTACAGTTAATCGTGGCCCAGATGACTTACATTGAAATTCCGGATAATACAAAGTCTTGATTGCCTCAAAGACGCGAAGCAGTGGTTGGCCTGCAGAGAAGCATAATTTCAGAGGAGCCTGTGATAAAAAATCATGCGAGCATCGAATGCGGCTTTGTGTGTCCTTCTCATCTTGACAGGATGCCAACTTGAAGGAAGCAGGAAATACACCAGCAAATTCAACCCGATAGTATGCGATGATGGTTGCGTTTCAAAGTCTAGGATTACACCACTCAACGGTCAGAAAGAATTCCATAGCCATCAACGCCCCAGCTACTATCCTGATTCGTCCGCTTTGCAAAGTCGACTTTCGTGGTCGTCGGTGCCAAGAGCGGATAAGATGCACAACGAAACATTTGTACATCGACAGAAACGAACTCCTCTGAAAAGCAACCAGCCTATTGTCTTTTTGGACGTAGGTCCGCAGAAGACATCCACTTCGGGTATTCAGAGCTTTCTGGCGGACAACGAAGACGGATTGAAGCTGCATGATAATATCACTCTACCTGCGCCTTTCCCTATAAGAATTGGTAACTCCACAAAAATGCTGAGGTTTATAAACTCGAGACATTTAATCTTTTGCTTCTCCAGTAAAGAGACTAGGCCCAAGCAATGGAGACAATACCTGAGCTTATCCCCCCCTCTCTTTCATTGTGAGGAGGTTTTGAGCGCATTTCTCGACTTTGTCCGCACCGCACGAGCAAGTTCCAAAAACATTCTCATGTCGGTCGAGTGCTTGTCATTTTTAAACGCTGCGCAGATCCAGCACTTTGTCAAAACCTGCTTTGTGGGATGGGAAATTCGAGTCATAGTCGTTTACCGCCGTTTTGATGAGTGGCTTCCAAGTTTTCACTTTCAAGATACACGAAGTGATCGGGCTCATTTACGCTCCACGCTGGTGGAATATCTGGACAGCCCGGAGAGTCTACATGCAGCCGAGTTTGCGTACAGCCATGCAGTGGCCCAGCGATACCGGAGTATCGATCCTAATCTCACGATGTTGAATTTTCACCACATAGACAGTAATCGCAGTCTGATAGAGGAATTCCTCTGTCGTGGGTTGCAGGGTCTGGCACCGCATACGTGCCGTATCGCGGAGAAATGTGTCGCTCCCAAGGAGAATTCTGGATATTCGTTGGACGCCGGATTCGTATTGGCCGTAGCCTTGAAAAAGAATTTGCTGTCACGAAACGACAGAGTCACCAACGGTACCATCTCACTCCAGTACGAAAAGCTGTTGTTCGAAAGTATCGACCAAAAGCTGCAAGAAAGTACGAATCTTCCGTTTTTTTGTGCGACAGAGCCTGTCCAGCAGTACATCAGGAACCGGACCATGGAATGGTTTCCATTCGATCTAGATTTTTTAGCCGCGAAACAAAGCACAGGATACAACAAAAATCGCCCGCCCTTTTGCTCCTTGGATGCATCAGCACTTTGTGAGCGTGACGATTGGCAATTGTTTCTTCGTGGACTTTAAGTAGTAGGCTTTTCAGCGTGATCTAACTCTCCTATCGTGTTTATGGTCGCCCTTGCTAGTTTTTTTTTTCACCTGCATCGTTTCGCGTTTTCCTGCAATAAAATCCGGGTAGAGAACCATCGTTCAACTACCCTTGTATGGGATGGCGCCGCGCAAAAGGTAGCATGGTCAAGTCTTCCAAAGAGTTCGGCTATGAGTTTACATTTGCGGAAGCGGAATTGAGAGGGACGGAAGGATTCCAGTTTACTGTGACGTGTCTCACGATCGATCCAGTTCCGATGTAGAGATCGTCCGGCGTGCCAAGAGTGTCTGACCAATGAATCATTTGAATTTCTATGTATATATATTATTTTAGTATATTATTTGTCCCATGTTTGACGAATTTAGACAGCACCCATCGTCGCCTTGACCGAGTTGTGTCTCTGGAAACGGGCCGACGCCCCAACGACAATGGTGCGCCACGGTGTTGCTGCAGCACCGCTCTCGACACACCCAATTGTCCATTCGGACGTTACGATTCCGTACCGTTCCGACAAGTTGCATCCACAGTCAGCGTAAACGGTACCCACGGAAGTAAGGGAAGCTTTGGTGGGGATTGGTGTATTTGTAGACAGATTCATTTGAAAGCCGTGACACTCCCGGCATTGTCGTCCTCGTCGAGTATGGTAGCAAGGTCTCCAGCAGTGTTGCCGCTGCAACCTCTAGCCCCGCGTCCTCCCCCGCAGCCGAGTCGCAGTCGGTCTGTTTCCAAGCTGCCTTCGGCACGTACCGACGTTGAATGGCAAGTCAATATGGCACAGTCCACGAGTCTCGATCGGAGAGCCCGTAGTAGTATGCGCTTGCCATCGTCTCGGATACCGCCGCCTCATACCCAGCCACGACAATCACAGCAGCATTCCCGATCACAACCGTGGCCCGCGCTGTCGAGACCGCGACCCGTCAGTACCGCACGTCTTCTCGGCAACGAAAGCAGTCCGTTACCGAGTCAGACTGCCGCTCCTGTCCCCCCATCACACAGTCCCGACGAAGACGATCCCGAGGCGGTGGAACGCCACGTTCTCGACTTGCGTCAAAAGCGTGAGCAACAGGCTCGTCGGCATTACACTGATCCATCCCGCTCCCGATCTTCAAAAGCCAAGGACCGTCCATCGCCATCGTCGGCGCCTTCTTCCACTTTGCAGCGTACCTACAGCAACGGCTCGAGTCAAGCGGAAAATCGTCAACCGCCCACCCGCGATTCCCCCGGTCAACGTGCCCAATCGTCGCCCGTTATTTTGTCGCCGCGTTTACAGGAAGAGGAACGTGCCACGCAGACCTTGCGCCTGGCGGAACAAAACATTGACGGTCTGTTACAGGAACTCGAAGAACTCCGCTTTTTTCAAGAGCTGGACAACGCCGCACCGAGTCCTCCCCAAAAAGTATTGCTGGGCGCCATGAAGCACTCGCCTCGAACTACCGCGTCTCCTGCACCACCACCCACAGTGAGGGGCAACCTCGGTGTACCCGCGGGGCGCGTCCCGTCCCCGCACCGGGGTAGCCGCAACTCGTCGCCGCTCGATTTGTCGCCCCGCACCATTGGCAAAATGGACCGCACCTCACTCGAACTCCAAACGCAAACGCTCATTCGCAACGTCCAAATATTGGCGCAGGAAAAGCGCGCGCTCGAATCCGCCGTCGAAATGTACGAACTCACACTCCAGGATCACGCCGCCGGTCAACACAACAACGACACGTGTCCCCGAGTCATTCAGCTTGAAAATGATCTGCGCAGTGTCTCGGACCGTCTACGCGAGGCCAAGGAAGATCTGGCGCAGGTCCGCACCCAGGTCGCCAGCGACTATGAAAGCCGCATGGCCGAGGTCAACGAGGAACTCCGCAAGGTCCGGGCCCAGGCCGACACGTACCAACGCGAGCGCGACCACGCCCGACAACAAGCGGAAGCGCGCAAAGCCGAATACGCTTCCCGCAAGGCCAGCTTTAAGCAAGAACTCAAAGGCGAACGGAATTCTTACCAGGCTCGGGAAGCCATGCTGGAACTGCAGTTCGAGGAAATGACCGAAATTTTGGAATCTTTGCGCACCGAAACGGACGAGAAGACGCACGAGTTGGAAACTCTTCGGGACGAGTTGGCCGAAGCCGGCAAGGCGTTGGCAGACAACAAGAAAAAACGTGATCATTCATACGAAGTCCGTATCTCCAGTCTGGAAGAACAGCTCAAACTCGCACAGGACAAACATCAGGCCGCGGTCGCGCGACAGGACGAGATGACTTCGATAGTGGCAGAGCGGGACCGGGCGTTGGCCAAGGCCCGTGCTCAAAACGAAGAACAGACCACGCTCGTTGCCGACATGACAGCACGGCTCGATTCTGTACATGGGGAATACCGCAAAAAGTTTACCGAGCTAAAAGAAGCCTACGAAGCCAAAAGCACACGGCGGCTGAGTGAAATTGTAGAATCGCAGTCGGACGAAAACAAGGAGTACGAACGCCGCCTTCAAGCTCTACAAGAGCAACTCGAACTGGCGACCGATCGGCATCACGCGGAGATGCGGCAGAAAGATGACGCACTGGAAGCCGCACTAAAACGGGAGCGCAACACAATGCGCGCCGAAATTAAGGAACAAGCAGACAAGGTAATATCCCTACAGACCGAGCTCTTAGAAATACGACAGCAGCACGAGATCATTGATGTCGACCGGCGACGACTGCGCCGCGAGATGGAGTCTGCCAACCCAGCGTTGCGAGAACTGGAAATTCAGGATCAAGTCCGTGGCAAAGAGCTAGAGCGGCTCGCGGAAGTGTCCGAACGTTTGGAACGACAGATTGCCGAAAAGGACCGTCGTATACAGGATCTTTCCTCTCGATTAAGCGAATCAGAGCAACAACAGCACGAGCGAATCCTTGATATGCAAAGACAACATCAGCAGGAGCTTTTGTCGCGAGAGGCGGATTTGGAAGGGCAGAAAGAATCTTCCGCTGCGATGGAATCCAGACTGCGGGAAGATCTCCAAAAGGTGCATTCAGAGCTATACGAAATCAAGTCGGCGTCTGGTTCTCGAACAAAGGAGCTAGAACGGGGGCTAGAGCAAGCAAACTCGTCATTGGCGTCCGCTAAAAAGTCGTCACAGAACAACGAATCTCTGAAGGAACGCATCGAGGATATACAGTCGGCATACGAAAAAGCGCAAAGCGACATGATGTTTGAACAAACTCGTCACGAAACAGCCGAGTCCGAAATGAAAGTGCAGATTGCGAAACTCGAAGGGAAAATCCGCGCGGGGGAATCTAGTCTGATCCAAAAACGGAATTTGATCGAAGAACTGGAGGAAAGACTGCAAGATACCTCCAAAAAGTCCACCTCGTCCACCAAGGAACTGCAAAAGGAGCTAAACAATTTGCACCAAGAACTCCGGAAGGCGAACGAGGCGCTTCTCGATGAGCAGAATAAGTCCGAAAGGAAAGCGGAAAAACTTGCCTGTCTCTCCGATGAACTTGCTACGCTAAAGACCGCCGTTGTGGAAGCACAAAAAGATGTGGCAGAAAAAGTTAGATTACTCGCAAAAGCGCAGGCTCAATTGAATCATGCGTCATCCGAAGAGAAGAAAAACAAAGTTGCTATATCGTCCGTTCAAGAACGACTGGATAAGGAGCGATCTAACTTAGTGGCGAAGGTAGAGCGCATCGCGGAACTGAATAATGAGCTGGATATGGTTCGGTCTACTCTAGGGTGCAAGGACGAAAGGATCGCCGCCCTTGAAGAGTACATTCAAAATATCGAAGCAGGCTCCAACGAAAGCAATCTACGAATGGAAGGATTAAATTGTCAAGTAAAATCTCTTCAGCAAGAGCTTACTTTACAAAAGGCTCGGGTTGAGGAATTGGAAGACGCTTTACGCTGCGAAAAAGAAGAACGCGAGACTGTTGCTTCCGCGCTTTATCAAGCCGAAGAGCAGCATCGCAGTTTGCTAGAGGAGACCAACCGAGTTCACCAAGTAGAATCCGAAATGTCTCAACTTCAATCATCGTTGTCTGAATCGGAGAAAATAATAAAAAAATTATCGACAGCGCTTGCGCGCAAGGAGGATGAAATTGAAGATATGAAGTCGGAGGAAAAACTCCTTCGTACGGAAGCCGAAAAAGTGATTGACTTGGAGCGCACTACAACCAAACTAAGAAAATCGCTCGAACAATCCCAATCTGCAACAGAGAGTCTTTCACTAGAAATTGAAAGCGCAGAAGAGAAAATGTCGCAACTCAATTCTGAAAAGCGTCATCTGCTTGAGAAAGCAGACCATGTTACTGCACTTCAGGAAAATATCACCGAGCTACAGCAAGCTTTGTCAAAGGCAGAAAGCGAGATGATTTGTCAAGGCGTTCATCTCACAAAGCTTAAGCAAGACCACAGTGAGGCACTTCTGCGCCTAAAAGAATTCGAAGCAAGATCAGAGCAAACAGTAGCCGACCTAAAGGTTAAAGGACACGAGGCAAGCCAGTATGCCGCGCTGCACACGGAACTTCAAGATCGTCTTACAGAGGAAAGAAAATCGAAGGAGGAACTGAAAAACAGACTGTGCGATATGGAGGCAGATATTGAGATCAAGGAGCACCAACTTACACGTCTCCCGAAACTTCAACTACAACTCAAAGACATGATCCGTGGACGTGAAGAACTCCAAACTAGGCTGGGCCAATTAGAAGCCGATTTGGATCGGAAAGAACGCCAGATTTCCAAAATTACAGAGCGCCATTCGCAACAACTGGAAGAGGTACAGTCTGATCGCAATGAGCAACGAAATGCCAAGGACGCGTTGCAAGCTCAGTTTAGAGCTGTAGTTGCTGAATTGGAAATGAAATCCGATCGCTTGGATCACATTTCGAAGCTCCATTGTAAACTCCAAGAACAGACGGAAACAAATGAATCCTTGCGAAGCAAATTGGACCGCGCTGAAGCGGAACTCGTTAGAAGACGAAAGCAAATCGAGGGCCTGTCAGACGACTTTTCCGTGGATCTACATACCAAGGTCGAGGAACTGACGCACGCAAAGGCTGTCCTCGAAGCAACGCTTCGTGGGATGGAAGAAGATCGAGATGAACGTGAGAAGCAAGTCAAAGAATCTTCAGAACGTTATTCCAACCAAATTGTCGACTTGCAAATAACTGTCGAAGACCTCACTCGCCTGAAGGCGTCTCTGACGAGAAAGATTGCGATCGTTGAAGCAGAGCTCGAACGGAAAGATGATGAAGTCAGTATGGCCTCAACTCAAGTTTCGGGAGACTTAACCAGTCTCCAAGCAGAATATGCCGATCAGCTTGCAGTATCGGAGAGGCTGGAGGAGAAAGTCGAAGCTCTAGAAGCTCGCCTCGTTGAGTCGGATAACGCTGAGTCGTCTATTTCCAAGCGTCTTTCAGAGGTCCAGTTGCAGCTCGAAATGGAGGCCAAAGAAAAACGTTCCTTGAAGATGAAGATTGGAGATGTGGAGGAGGAGCTTGAACGCAAAGAGAAACAAGTCAAGGATGTCGTGGAGAGGTATTCTCGAGAAATTAGGCGGTTGGAAAACGACCTAGCCGATCAAGCAAATGTGAAACGAGGTTTGGAGCGACCAATTGCAAAGCGGTTAGATGAGACTACTGACTATTCCACCGGAGAAGATCGGTCGCTATTGCAAGAGTTTGAGATGCAGCGCAAAGAACTTAGAGACCAGTTGTTCAAGTCTGAGCAAAGTAAAAGAGATGTTGAACAGAAATTAAAGAAAGCTAACAGCGAACGTTCTGAAGTCATTTCGGCTCTAGAGGAAGTCATCAACGAGGTCCAAAGCCGCGAGGAAGAAATTGAGCAGCTAGCACATGTACTAAGAAAGCGGGATGAAGAGCTAGAGCATGCTAAACTGATTGCCACCAAAGCGCTCGCTTCAGCGCAAGAGATGAAAGCTCGCTTTGAAGATCGAGGGTCCGACTCGGGACAGGCCAGCAAGCTCGACGAACTCACATCAAGTCTGAAATATCTTTCGAGCAAGAATGATAACCTACAACGCCGTACCACACTGCTAGAGAAGGAACTTGAGGACCGTGAAGTAGAATGTTCTACTCTCCGAACGGAGCTTACGCTTCTTCAGAAAAGCCGAAGGTCGAAAAAGGAAATCCAAGACCAGTCTCTTTCCCGTCACATAGATTCTGAAATCGATGGAGCAAGCTTTGCCAAGTTCGATGACTCCCCGATCATATCTGGTGACACTGCCGATACTGTGTCAATGAAGTCTACAGATACAAAGTCGGCCGAACTTGGTAGTCGCTCAAGCTGGATTCATGACTTCGATGAGGCCAGCACAGACTCTGGGCAACTCGACCACTCTTCCATGAGTGAAATCCAGACAGAAGCAAGTCAGTCCGATTCCCGACGCTCAATCGAACGGGATGCCCTACGCAAATATGTCCGCAAACGCTACCTAAGATCCAAAGCCGCCACAAGCTAGTTCGGTTTCGCCGTCGATGCGTTCGCCATTTTGAATTGTACATTCCAATAATTATTGTATGAGATGTTACCAATTGGCATCTACTGCAATGAAATCTCCAGACATGTCGTGATTAGCTGGTGGTGGCCGCTGCCAAGGCGCTTCTTCTTCGCTGTCTTGTACAGCATCCTCTACTTCCATTTCCGAATGTTGAGTAGCCTCGATGATTTGTTGTTGCAGTTGCTTTAGTTGTCGTCCGACTTCGTCTGGTATAGAAGAATGCAATATTGTGGCCCCTGTTGACTCGTATGGTGTTTCATTCCCAATCTGCGATTCGTCACAATCTGATTCACGGAAAACGAGACAGTCGTAGGCGCGAGAGGCTGCCCCATGTTCCGCAAAAGCCTTCTTGCTATACCACACCACCACACAGTCAATGTCTTCTTTGAGTGTATAGTATTTCGGATCTCCGTACCGCCCCGATGGATAAAACTCTCCCGTGACGGGGCAACAGAATACGCTGGTGTACTTCAATTTGTGTGGCGGACCTTTATCATGCCACGTCGCGTAGTTGGCTTGCGACACCACTACCTGTCGACGTTTCCCGTACCAGGCATAAAGGGCTGCTTTGGGGACGCCTCCAAGAGGTTGCATAAATTTGGCGACAAGACCCACGCTATCATCCCAATCACTTGTGTTTGCGAGCTGTTGGGGATCGAGCTGTTGAGATGCGGACGATGGAACATCGGTGGCGAGCAATGGCGATAAAGCAGGCTTTGGTAGACCCCAAATCTTGGGAGGGTCCCTCGTTGATATTACTGCCTGATAATCACCGTTAGTCTCATCCATGCTGTCGGGTGTGCCGTGAACTGTAGCCACATTAGTCGATAAAATCGTCGGCAAGTCCGCAGCCCGCGACGATGCTGTCCCAGAGCCTGAGTGTCCGGAGTTTGTTGCGCGCCATCGTGGCTGATATCGACTACTGTAACCACTGTTGCTGCTTCGTCCATCGAACAGCAAGGGATTTCCCTCGCGTGCAGGTCCAAGCCCGGCTCGATCCCTCGCGTGATCGGGAGACTGTTCACCACGTGTCACGCTGCCCCCATGCTCGTTCGGTAAGTCGACAGGCTCATGGTGGTTGCTTGGATCGTCTCGGATCGAGGTAGAGGAGCACGACGAATACTTTTCGGTAGATGTGTTGAGTAAGAATCCTCGTTTCATGGTTCGGACTCCTTCGAAAACCGATTAAACTAGCGACTAGCTTTCTTCGGGCCGAACAAGAAACTGCTCGTAAACAGAAAGATAGGTGGAAACTAACAGTGTGGATGGTAATCAGCTGGAGGAGTTGTTGGTACTCTTATCACATTCACACATTGGAAAGATATTCTTCTATGACGTGACGGACGAATGAGGAAGGTCTAAAACAGTTTTGATTGGATCCGTTTGTCACTATCTTTTGCCACGACAAAGCCCATTCCTTCGAATATCACACTCGAGCATTGTTCGATTCAAATGTTCTCGTCATCCTCAAGGATCAACTGCTTTATCTTGACGGCTTTTTCAAAGTGATCCAGTTGCTTTGTTTCAATCCACCATGTGGCCACTTCCATGAGAAGGACGGGGTCGTCATTCTTATTTTGAAAAAAGGCGTAGAACGAAAGTCCGACCGCGTCACCTTTTTGCGCAATTTTTTGGTTGCAGATGGCCACAATTTTGTTTCGCAGAGCCGGCCTCATGATCATCGCTACCGAGAATGTACCGCCAACGAAATAAAGAACCAACGTGTAAACCATGCGCCGAAGCAACAACGATGACATGGATTGCACGGTGTGGATAACAAATGACGAACCGTAAGCTAGCTCTTCTGGGTATCCATCAGTACTTCCCTAGCTCTCCTTATCTGGTAGAGCTTGGGTTGCGCGTAGCAATTGTCAGTGCTATTGTACAGCAATTCGACTATCTGCTTTTACGGCAATACTGGGGAGTCTAGAAACTGTTTGGAATTTGCTTCCAACCGAAGATCCCAGTAACCCTGGCAAGGGTTCGTCGACAGGTTTCGTCGCCATGGCTCACCAAAACCATGCACGGAACAGCTCGTCAACCAAACGCAGTACGCTTCGCTGACTGTGAGTCGGTACCGTTTCCCTCCCATATCGTCAACGCCGAGCACCTTGACAATGGCTTGGAAGCGAATCATCTTGGGTGTGACGAGTTCTCGAAACCTTGCTACTGCTGTCGTTTGCTCTTTTCTGAGCGGTCGCGCACATCTATTTCTTCCTTCGTCCTCTCTTGTTTCGGCGTTCATGACGACGGCTACCTACTCGACTCCGTTCCTCCGCACGGCGGCAGCCGCCTCGAGTAGCCGTAGTACGACAACCTCTACGAATGCGTCCACTCGCGGGGCTTCTACGACTGTAGCTACCGACACCACGTGCGACGCCTCGATCGAGAATCCTCTCTTGGCGGACTGGTCCTCACAGCCGTTCTTGTTACCGCCGTTTGCGATCGTGGAGGCCTCGCATTACGAACCCGCCTTGGTCGAAGGCATGAAGCTCCATTTGCAAGATCTGCAGAACATTGTGGATGACTCGGAGGAACCGAATTTTCACAACACCATTGCCGCCTACGACCGCGCTGGTCGGGTGCTTTCCCGAGCCCGAGCCGTCTTTTCCAACATGTGCAGTAGTCGTAACGACAATGTCTTGCAAGCGGTACAGACCAAGCTCGTCCCGGTCTTGAGTCGACACGGATCGCAAGCACGCTTTTTGCCTGGGCTCTTTGACCGCATCGATGCGGTCTTCCAAAAACGGCACGATTTGAACCTGACACCGGAACAGCTGCGGCTCACGGAACGCATTCACATGGACTTTACCCGCGCCGGAGCCGCCTTGCCGAAAGATCAACAAGACACCTTGGCCGATTTGAGCGCCGAACTGGCCTCGCTTACTACCAAATTCACGCAAAATGTAATGAAAGATGAAGAAACGTACGAACTTGTTCTGCAGAAGGATGACTTGGCGGGATGTCCGGAATCTCTCATGGAAGCTGCCCAGATGGCGGCAGCCGAGCGTAACAAGGCGGACGGAGACTACGTCATTACGCTCAGTCGATCATTGGTGGAGCCGTTTTTGACCTTTTCTCAACGTCGGGATTTGCGACAACAGGCGTGGAAGGCTTGGACGTCTCGTGGGGAACTCCATCCGGATCGTGACAATAGTGCCATTGCAACGGAAATCTTGAAACTCCGGCAAAAGGTGGCCGCAATCCACGGATACAAGTCCTTTGCAGCCTATCAGTGCGCAGATCGCATGGCTCAGACACCCGAAAACGTCATGGAGCTTCTGGAAAACGTATGGGAGCGCGCTAAAGTAGTGGCCAATCAAGAAAAGGCCGATCTAGAAGTATTCGTGAAAGAATCGGGTGAGGTTTTGAATGGAGGCATTGAGCCGTGGGATTGGCGGTACTACGCGGAAAAGGTTCGTAAGGCCAAGTATGATTTTGACGAGTCTTTGCTCAAACCGTATCTGTCATTGGAGCAAATGACGAATGCAATATTTGCCGTGTCCGGTAACCTCTTTGGTCTGTCGTATGTGAAGCGCGACGACATTCAAGCCTACCACGAAGATGTCGACGTATACGAAGTTCGAGAAACTTCAAAGGATGGGAAAGATCGTGTCGTTGCAATTTTTGTGCACGACAACTTCGCTCGTCCCTTTAAAACTAGCGGAGCTTGGATGAGCGAATATCGCTCTCAGACGAGAAATATCGGTGATGGCGTCAGCCCGATTGAAGCCATCCCCGTTGTGTCAAACAACAACAATCTTGCCAAATCCGGTTCGCATACGCTGTTAAGTTACGACGACGCGCGCACGTTGTTTCACGAGTTTGGACACGCACATCACGGCATGTTGTCGGACGCCAACTACGGTCGCTTGGCTTCCACAAACGTTGCCACAGATTTTGTCGAATTGCCGTCCCAGCTGATGGAGCACTGGTTGGACGAAAGGACAGTGCTCAAAGAGTATGCACGACACTACCAAACAGGCGAACCCGTACCTGATGATTTGTTAGACAAGTTGGAAGCTGCGCGATCCTTTCAGCAAGGGTTTCAAACAGTGGAGTATACCAGTAAGTCCTTCTCAGATTTTCAACTTGTTGAAATCCTGTGATCTTGGCTTTCTAATTCATCCTTATCATTTGTTCTGCTAGTTTGTGCTTTGCTCGATATGGCAATTCACCAGATAGAGGACTACAGCGACTTTAATCTCGCAGATTTTGAACGGGCGGAACTGGCGCGTCTCGGGATGCCGGCTGGTATTGTGATGCGTCACCGACCCGCTCATTTTCAGCACTTGTTCAGTACGTCCATGTACGCAGCTGGATACTACGTTTATCAATGGGCCGAGGTGCTGGATGCTGATGCCTTTGCAGCTTTTACCGAAGCTGGTGATGCCTTTGATTCAAGTGTGGCTCAAAAGGCACGCTCGTTCATTTACGGTGCCGGGAATACAGTGGCACCAGATGAGTTGTTTCGGCAGTTTCGTGGGCGGGACCCCGATATCAATTTTATGCTGAAAAAGAAAGGCTTGCTAATTGAGTAGTGAATCTTGTCCATGTGTATCCATTTCCCGATAATAACATTAGACACATGTGGTTTCCCAGGTATCAGAAGCGGTGCACAAAGAGCATGCCGTACCTCTGGTATCAGCGTGTCTACTCCATAGTCCAACGTTTCGCTCCCTTTTTCGTAGTTCTGCAACTGCTGGAATTGTGATCGATCGATCAATGCTTTACAAAACATGGCGTCGCCAATGCCTCCAGACGCTCAAACTGTTTTCGCTCCGCAGGAAGAGCTGAATGCTGTTCGCCGTCAAGCCAAACTACTTGCTGATGATATAAAGCAAGCACTGGAAGAAACTCTCTCGCAACTAGCGCATATCTCGAACGAAACATCTCCTTGGAATGGTCGCGTCCCCCTTTTTCGTTCGCAGTCAGCTAAGTGTCAAAAACATCTTAATTCGCAGCGAGGCATGGAAAATTACGAACGAGATCTCGATGACGATACGGGAACTCAGGTGGGCACACTATCAGACAGCGGGGGTGACGATTACTCGTCGCCCGATAGGGTCTTGAGTTTTAAGCAATATAGTGGTTTGGACTCGGGAAAGAAACGCAACCGCATTCGCTGCGGCATCCAAGTCCATGAGGATAAGATTCGCAGCATTTTATCTCGGATGAAGCAACTGACGCATGCAAATGTGGGCTCTACCAATGTTAAAACAGACCAGCGTGGCGATCACGGAGATAGTAGTAGCATGAACAGTTCGAATAGTATTTAAGATAAGTAAAATTGACTTTCTCGGTTTCCGCACACAAAATGCATAGCACCCTGATCCAGACGATGCAAAGCCTTGAGCGTGGGATCCTGGATGGGTGCCAAAGCTGTGCCCACCGCGGCAGAAACCATATGGACAAACCGAGATTAGCTTCTGTTTACCTAGGAAGACTCGTTTGACTGGGTACCGTATGGGATCGCAATCAGCCACAGACTCAACTGCTCACGCAGATAGCACAGGTTATGAGAAACAGACCAAACTGAGCCAGACCTATCCGACGATATTTTACAATTGCACAAAGAAAAACGACGGCACATGTAGGTGCAGTATGGGTTGAACGACTTCGCCAACAACCGCACCAACCTAAACGGCAAGGACGAACTGCTGAGGAAAATGAAGTTCGAATAATCCCAGACCTTTCACCATTGGACAACCTTCTCACCAACAGGATGGCTTCATTACAAGGGGTAGCTGCCCATTTACTAGAAGTATTTCATCGCTCAATCCAACCGAATCTTTGATTTTCCAAATGACCAAGTTTTTGTATCTGCCACCCCTCTCGCTTGGCCACCTGCTGCTTGACTGAGCGAATCCGTTAGAGATGTCTCGGCGCTTGATGTCAAATGGCTCACTTGGTGGTAAGCAGAAGAATGCGACGTAACCAGCCATGCCAACAAACCCAATGCAACAGATTGCAGCAATGCCGAGCCCGTTACAATAGCCGGATGTCTAACGTAGTATGGTACGAACGTATTGCAAATCACGACCAGCACTGGCAGGGATTGGAACCAGGCAAATCCAGCAATAGCAAGATTTAGATAAAATTGTTCAAGTTGCTTTGCTCGACACTTCCATCGTGTTTGCATGGTCGCAGCCAAACACAGTAGGCCTAGCACGAAACGAACGGCCATAAGGATCTTCCCAGGCAAGTGTTCCAAATCGTGGTACGATTCAAAGTCGTCGTTGTATGTCCGTCCCCACTGTGCCAATACAACGTGAAGGGCTAGAACGGCGAGTCCCAGAGCGGTCCCGGCGTTCCAGTGTTGTATCGCTCCCATGGGTTTCGAGAGGTCGGATAAAAGCAATTGAACAACAGATTGGTTTGGATTCATTGAAAGCATGTCGGACGGCAGCGTCCAACCCGCAGCAATACTCAACAATAAAAGCATTACCAGTGCATCGCAAACAGCTTCGGCATGCGCTGACAAGGCGTCAAAGAGATAGCTTCCTACTCCGTTCCCTTGGTATACTTTGATATGTATCAGCTCGCAAAGCGAACTAGCCGCGTCCAAGGCGGCGGCGGCCGCAACCCACAAAAGCGCCACGTGTACCGTATGTTTGCTTACTAGCTGCGATCCGATCAGCATGCATATCAGTAAAGTAATTAAACTCGAGAGCAGCAGTGAAACGGAATGGACACGGGTCAACGGTAATTCGTCGGCCGACAAGTGTGTGAGCACCATCTCGGGGCGACCGCCATCTGTGTTTTTCTGTGGTATGTGATTTTGTATGCGCAATTCATAATGTATGGGCGGGATTTTTAAATCCTGCATGACTTGTTCTAGTGAACAGTCGTCGACAACGATATACCAGTAGTGCGGTCGACGGCTTGTACCCTTATCTGAATTGAAAATGAGAGCGGTCTTTTCTTCAGATTTCCACTGTTTGTTTTTATAGTCGAACGAGAGCTGCTGAGTTTGCGATGCGTGTCGAATCATTTCCGTACAGGTTTTGGCCTTGATAACTTTGGACCATTCGACATCGCGGTACATGCGAAGCTGGAGAAAGCGCTCGTTCTCGTACATAGAACTAGCCGTAAGATTTACACTGACTCGCGCACCATCGGGAACGACAGCAAAGGAAACCAAAACGCGGTGCGATTGCAGCCCTGAGAGTCGAAAGTCTCCCGAAACCGTCTTGGCGTATATCGGCGAGCAGCTTCCGGCGGTCACGATCAAAACAGTAAAGAGTCTTCCCCAGAACAACGGTGCTAAATGGAGCATTGTCTAGAACGCGTGCGATGGTAAAAAAGACGTGCCGCTAACACAGGTCTCTTTGAAGTCCAGTTCCTAAGGCGAACACCTTTTAGGTCTACTAGATTGTCGTAACTAACAGCAAATGCCGATTTCAGCGGTATTCTAGGTCACGACAAAGTATGCTGACTGACTGTGACTGTGGGACAATTACGCAAATTCTACGGGTGTTTACTGTTGGAGCGCCCGTCTGTCGGAATTTTCTTTGCCGCTGCAATATCGCTTTAGAGTCAGTGTCTCGTGTTTTTCAGCTCCCCACACTGACGGAGATTTGTCGCATGGCAAAACGAAGCAATTGACAAGGATCAATTGCACTGACAATTCAGCCCAACATAGCAACCAAAATCTATTGTGAACTACTAAAACGACTTGAAAATCTATTAATTCTATTTCATCTCATGCCCTTTGGCTGCTCCACGATTTCTCGTATTGATACGATGTAGGATAGCCTCGGAAAGTCTTCAGCCAGATACTCGTTGCCTTTGCGAACGATCTTCCCTTGAACCGGTTTTTCGCCGTATTCCTTATTGATCTGGTCCACGAATTCCATACCCTCTAAGACCTGGGCAAACGGAGCAAACCCTTGTTTGTCAAGAAACTTATTTCCCTCTGCTTTTTTATTCGTATTGATGAACAGTTGGGTCGTTCGCGTATTCTTCCCTGATGTGGCGTAAGTCATGGTTCCTCGTCGATTCGTCTCCAGTACCGGGTCGTCATTCAAAATTTCATGCTTCCAGGTTTGCTGCACGGACGGATCCGCGGCAATGCCAAATTGCACCATAAAATTGTCCAGGACGCGGAAAAAGCGACACTGGTCGTAAAATTTTGCGGCCACGAGCTTATGAAAGTGCTCTGTTCCAATGGGTGCCCAGTCGGGTCGTGTTTCGAATAAGACTCTTCCAATGCTTTTGTCCGGACTCGCAGTGGACAGTTCCATCTCAAACTGTTTGCCGCTATGCGAGGCCGGTTTGTCTGCCAAAGCGTCATCGTCATCTTTGCTAACTTCTTCTTCATTTGCCAATGCCTGAGACAATTTCTCGATTGCATCGGGTTTGCGAAAATAGGTCTTCGTTTCTGCCAATCTGTCCGGAGTCATGGCCCCCAAACTCGGTGCTTTCGGTTCCCGTCGTTTTTGCTTCGGAAACGCATCCAATTGAAACAAAAAGATGGTGAAACCGCCAATTCCAATCAATCCCACGAACAGTCGGATGAGTGTGGTACGCTGTTGTTGCTTGACAGGACGTTTGACTCGGGTCATGCTGAATAGTTGCGTATACCTATTCTAGTGTGCACCAATATGGAATCGACTCCGGCTTCTTTGACTGTGAGTTCTCTGTCCATGAACACGAACTGTTTGGTTTGACGACAGAGGTTTCTTGCGTCTTTTAAGGCAGTCTCTCTCAAATTGTGCCAACTTGTTCCCTTTCGGTCTGTCTGCTGGTAGTGTAAGACATTTGCTTCAGAGAAGTACCTGCACATTCAGCAGAAGGCGCGTGTCCTACCTGACAGTGAAACGAAAGTTCCCACTTTCTCATTCCGTTTACACGCTGCAATAAAAACCAATGCTTGTTGACTCGGTAGGTCGACATGACCCAGACTGTACTATGCTTTACTATTTTCTAAGTTGGCATTCAAATATCTCTGGATACTGTAAGAGGAAGGAATAAATCGCAGACAATGGAATGTCGAATAAAAAGTACCGATCATTCCTCCGCAAAGTTCCACCTAGCTGCGACAACCTTGCCAGGCAATCTGGAAGCTCCAGTAAGGAGAAAGATCCATGTCTCCGGCGTCTCGATTGATTAATGTGCAATGCGACCTCTATGTCAGCGTCAATTTCAAAATATTGCTCCAAAGTATCTGTGCGTAGTTGGGTGAAACAGGACGTCTGGCGGACCAGACCCAACAGAGACTTGCGACCTTCGAAACCAATAGAACGATTTTCAATTAAGGAAAGAGCTTCCAGACGAGACCCATTGCATGGTGTTGCTAAAGCGATGCAGTGTTCGTCATTCAACCCACAATTGTCGAGAGTCAGTATCTTATATCTTGGAGAAACGGCTGCCAAAACATCAGGGGTGACAGCTGGGGCTCTCAACAGCCGCATGCGATGAAAAATAACGCTGAGCTGTAGAATAGAAAGGTTGGGGAGCGCAACAATCGACTGAACCATACCGTCTAGAAAGCCAGCGCTCGGTTCGCTTGGGAAGGAGATCAATAGCTTGCCTATCGACAACTCAGCTAGACAGGGCATCGCACGAATAGTATGAACGAAATTATCCAACTCTAATTGACTTCCGACCGCAATGCACCCCGATCCGTCGAACGATAGTTTTTGAAGCTGGGTGTTATAAACGAGACTTTCCGTAAGGGTTGCTAGAGAAAGTTCTACCCCGAAAGGATCTGCGGCCAGCCCAGATATTTCCAGATTTTCGAGCCTTTCGAGTTTTCCGATGCACTTCGTGAGCAGCTTCCGGTCTTCCTTAGACAAAATTCGAAAGAATCTCTAGTCAACAAGCACTTCGTTGACGGTATGGTTCGCTGGGAGTGCTTGGTCGACAAGCTGTCGGAAGAATGTGTCGAATTCTGCATCGGTGATTGTATCGAATCGCTGTTGGTAAAGATCGAAGGAAAAAGGGGCGTTCTTGACGGCCTCATAATGTAGCTGCAGAATAGTGTAGGAAGGATCGTTGTCTAGAAGGTCTTTGATTGTTTCATGCATTTCCTCCATTGTAAATAAACTCGTTTTGACGCGTCTCTCCTTTCTTTTTTGATTTGACTATGGCAGAGACGGCCAAGCCAGTTGACTAACAATTTTGCAGTTAGAAATAATGTATGTCTGCGCAACGCGGCGGACATCCACCCTTATTTGTTTAGACGCTAGAACCCTGACTGCGGTTTTCGGTTCGCACAGCTTACATTTAACAGTAAACCGTCGGCAGAATTTTTATCTCGATGAGGAGACATGCCGACGTAGCTCATATGTAACAGTAAGAAAACAAAGATGGAGCTGAGGACTACCTACATCGTAAAGGCACAACAGTGACATCACTTCCATACTTTCGAGATTTATCGCCTACTCGGATGAGCACAATACTCGAAAAATCTAGAGACTTACGGGCTTTGTACGTAGCATACATCTTATTGGCTGTCTAGATACCGGACAACAATACACTGAAGTAAACAGAATCATTCTCAGACTATTTTGGAAGGGCAAAATGAATTTGCTAAGCAGGGCCTAAGAAAATATTCCCCTGTGCTGAATCAGAATAGATGGTAATATCCTTCATTTTCTAGTAGGGACGCCTTACGGTAGCTGTCAAACATGCTATTCCGTATTTTTATCCGTATTTTCATCGCAAAGAAACAGGGATGCAGAAAACGCCTAAAAGTGGCAAACCAAAAGGATTTGATGCATCACTGGAAGGCCGTGAAAATTTTCTTTACAGTTACTACCGGAAACTCTCTCGGAAAATCGCTCGGAAAGTCTCTCGGAGCTGTAGAAAAGCAAAACCTTCCGCGGTGTCTGACATTGATCCTGGTCGTTCGCAGTCAATGACATGAATCATTGACATGATGTCTTTTCATAAACTCCTTGCGGGCTTGGTCAAAACATTTTAGTACTATTCGAATTAACCCATTTTTAAGGTGACGTTGAAAAAAATTCAATTAATACAGATCCCGAATTCTTGAAATAATTGAAGAATAATATTTTATCTCGATCATAGTTGTGGGCAACGTCACCCCAAATGCAGCTTTTTCAGTAAGCAATTTCTGCTTGTCAGCTGCTCCTCCTGTAGACAATGTACTTGTGTCAGCAAACGTGGTGAAAGCTAAAAAATTACAATGCAGTTGTGGAACAAGTGTGTCAAGCACTACCTATTTCGCTTTATATGTCTATTTCTGCAAACTATTCGACAAAACTATTGTTTTGTGATTCTCCCAATTTCTATTTAACAAGTTTATGACACGTCATGCAATTCCGTCCACAGAAAATTACGAAGATGACATATCACAAAATCGTTCTCTTAAAGTCTCCGGATGGTCTTACGCAATGCTATCGGCCTTCTTAGACCCCTCCTCCGACAACACCAGTCCTTTGTGCGAGGGTTGCAAACTTGACATTCCTCCAACATTTCTTTCCTGTTCGTGCCTTTTGCGAGAAGTTGGCGTCTTACAACATCAAACACTACAGAATCCTTTGGATGCGAGATTCAGGTACAAAAACGACTTTAGTTGTTTTTGGCTATGGATGGCGCACCACTGGACGATGGCAAAGCCGCTACGTCGGTAGAGGAGCGCAAGCTTACGGCAAAGATGGTTGTTTCTAGCAAAACGGTACCATCCTCCGATCAGCAGGTAAAGATATCGTCCGGAGACCCAACAGCTAACCAGCCGCGTGATTGCTTTTCAAAAGGGAATACCAATGCTTCCTCTAATCCCACATTGTTCATTCTTCATGCAGGTACACCGACTCGCCGAGAAGCTGGAGCCATCTGGGAAGGGTGAGCGTAACATGGGCGTATCATGGAATGTGCAAGGAATAGTGGAGGCACAATACACAAAAAGTGAGGGACGGCAACAGCAAAGCTCAGGGGTTCCTGGGGAATACAGTGATTGCAGAAAGTCGGCAGCGCTAGCATCAGCTGAGGAAAGCGATGACAAGGTTTCATCTTTCAGAAAGAGAAATGCTCTCTACTCCAAGCGAAACTATTACAAGACGAAAACTCAATTTCAAGACCTCCGAGACTCAAGCTACGCGCTAAGAGCGGAAAACATTGAGCTGAAAGAAGAAAAAGATCGCCTCGAAGGCCTCTTGGCCGCTGCAAATGATGCCATAGCGTCTCTCAAGCCTGAAGACCTTCGACCAACACTTCGAGGGTCCACTTTTGCACCTTCTACGCCTCTGGAATCTCCTTCAGATTCATCAATACCTCGGGTGACAGACGGAATAGTGCCACCAGGAATTGTTTCTGGTGAAGAGGACATGGAAGCATTGCTTGCTTTTTTTCGTTCTGATTCTATACGGCAAGATGGTGGGGGTCTTCACCAGTCAGTCAGCCCAGCACTATCGTATTTGGTCACTGACGTCAGGTCCAATCGCTTGTTATGGGATGCGCAAAGGTTACAGGAAGCACTCCAGGGTCGACAGGAAGACTCCCATCGACGAACGAGTTTTCCAGCATCATTCACTTCAATAAGAAGTCAAAATTTTGATGAGCAAGAAATCTTTGGTGAAAGCCAACCCCGACGTTCGTCTCTTCCTGCAGTAGCACAGAATGAGACATCAGTAATTCTACCAGCCGCTCATGACCAAGTGGGAAGATCAGAGTCTGGAGCAGCTTGGAATAGCCTAAGAAGAATATGGGCACCATCTCAGAATACGGTTCCTCTCTTTAGTCTCGGTGCATTAGCGCAAATAACGGACTTTAGCAGAAGTCGTCCCGTTGCAGACTTGGCGGGTGATTATCAGTCCGTCATCGGAGGTTCATTATCGCTTCCATCGACACAAAACCCTTCGATGCCACAACACATAAGACCTGCGGAAAGACTGCTACCATCATCACCTGCATCAGATCAGATCGTTGAGCCCGGAGCATCCGCCGAAGAACAGCTACGATATTTGCTGTTCATGGATGCGCTGATGAGGAGTACTAGCGGAGGGCGATAGCTCATTTAGGATCGGCCTCCCCTCGACGATGTGGTATACAAAGCGAAACCTCAGTGACCGTTCGCATGTCCACAAGATTTCACTTGATTAGGCTACAAAGAAAAGAATACATCAAAAACGGAGACACGCCTTCCAGACTGCCTTTGTTGTGTTGAGCGTTCAGAGCATGCTACACTATGTCGTGTTTTAACTGCCTCAAAGAGGTCATATAGCAGATCCAAGCGCTTCTAAAGCTCAACCGTAAGTTGTGGTCACTTCTGGTCATCGTGCACGTCGCAGTCGATTTGCTGGGACCTGCGTCAATCCGATTAAAAGCTGACTAACCACGTCAAGGTTTCGCCACTGTTTGACCGGCAACTATTCAGGTGTGTCGAAAAGCAGGCAGCGCTTGGAACATTTTGGATGTACCAGCGTTGACGGGCAGCTCTAGCGCTCGAGGCCTTCACGATATTCTCTGATCAAACAAGGCCCCCGATGGTCGGTTTTCCCGCACACATTGCATGTTACGGTCTATGGTCCTTGTTCAGCCAACCTATTTTGTGAAAGTGACGGCGGGCATTTACTCAGACGTAGCGAAAGCTGCAGATGTCCTTCAAGATGACATCACCTAAGGAGCTGCAGTATGTCCTACTAAACTAAGTATCTTTTAAAAGTATGCTATTCTTTCCATTGATATGTCCTGTGAGTGCCCCGATTTTTTGAAGCGATAAGTACCCTCCTTTTTTTAAACATAGGGTGCCCAGAATTAATCTTTTTTTATCGAAATACTGGAAGGGACTCGAATACGACAAGGTATACTTCTCTATTTAGACAAAGCCAGCTCACTATCAGTCAAAGGTCTTTTCAGCTCGGTTGAGAATTACGTAATCTGCCCATCTTTGCTGAGGACGTCCGCCTCTTTGCTGTTAGGTAAAAAAGGCCTTGGATTCTCGTTCTTGCATGTTTGTGGAAGGTAGATAGATTTGCATGTCCGTGCTTGCCTCATACGCCTACAGCAAATTACTGAAGGCCGACAAAGCATGTTACGATTTTGCATCACAAAACGAGGACGGATAGTACCATGTCGAAAGTTCTTTCCTTCCGTGGCTCTGAGGTCTTCGTCCTCAACGATAGATTCCGACGGGAAAAGCTTTTACTCTTCTAGTCAAGCAACTATAATGGATCGATGCGCCGAGCTTCACTCAAGTATCATGCCATTCAACGAAAAGGTACGCGCGCGAGTTGGTACCGGGCTTTACGGGATCTTTCTCTGACAGTTTTTCTTTTTAGATTCGAGGCCCTCTCGCCGCTCATTCTGACCGAGGTACGGCTTTACCTTTTGTCCTTTTAGTCGGAAATCATTCGTCAGGGAAGTCTAGCTTCATCAACTATGTTCTAGGTAGAAAGGTTCAAACGGCAGGGGTTGCCCCCACGGACGATTCCTTTACTATTATCGCACCGGGTCCAGCCGATCGCGATCAAGATGGGCCCGCCTTGGTAGGCGATCCGGACTTGGGATTCTCGCAGCTGCGTCAGTTTGGTCCCACGCTGATGCATCACACGGCGCTAAAGATTCGGTCTGATATCGACAGTAACTTTATTATGGTGGATTCGCCAGGTATGATTGATGCGCCTGCCAACTATTCTGGCATGCTCACTAAAGATGCTCGCGTCATGGACCGTGGGTATGACTTCACGGGAGTGGTACGATGGTTCGCCGACCGTGCCGATATTGTATGCTTATTTTTTGATCCTGATAAGCCGGGAACAACGGGTGAAACTCTGAGTATTCTACTGCATGCACTGAGTGGCATGGACCACAAGCTGTTGATCGTACTCAATAAGGCGGACCAATTCCAGAAAATTCACGATTTTGCTCGAGCCTACGGATCCTTGTGTTGGAATCTAAGCAAAGTAATACCAAGGAAGGATTTGCCTCGCATTTTCACCATGTGTTTACCAGTCAAGGAGTCCAATGGCGAGAAACCTCCGCCTCCTGGACTGCAGGATTTGCACACAGCTCGAGACGAAGTAGTCGCTGAGGTTCGCAAGGCTCCAGAACGACGCATGGACAATGTCATTACGCATTTACACGATTCGGTTGGTCAGCTTTTGATGCATGCCCGAATTTTACAAGATATCCGTAACCGATGGTCGCGTATGTATTGGCAGGCAAAATGGCAACAACTTGGAGTGGGTTGCACGGGAGCCGCTTTGACTGGATTAATGACAGTATATGGTAATGGTGTTGTTCCCGTGGAAGTTACAGGTGGTGTTGTTGCTGGCTCAATATTGTTAACCGGCGGCATGACATGGTACCACAGTACACAACTCCAAGAGTGGGAGCGACAATCTTGTACCCCGGAAGAATTGTCGGCGGCTTTCCAACGTACACATTCCCGCGCCATCGGTGACGGTGACGAATACACGGCCGCAGTTTGGCAAAGAGTTCGGGATCCGTTGCGAGTGGCGTTGGAGCAGGTTGGAATAGCCCGTTTGGCAACTCCTAGTGCTACGGAACTTGGTTCATTGACGAGCATCATCGACGACGATATACCGGCCCTTCGACGGTTGATATCTCCCGAGCACTATGGTAAAAATGAAAAGGAGAAGTCCAATAATTCTTTGTAATAAGCAACTGTCTTAAAGTACGCCTTAATTCTATTCTTGTTCCGTAATTCTCCAAAAGTGAGTAAGCCATCCCGGGCTATGAGAGTCTGCAAAGGATGAGCCTAGTTCAGCTCGATCCTCCTCGCAATTGTAGAACCATGTGAATAGTCGCACCTGCTGTAATGTTGTACGACTCGAGCGTCTTGTCGTCGGCCAATTGCTTGCCCGAGTGGATCAATTTGATCTGGTCCACCTGAATCCCTTCCTTTTCTTGTAAGGCTTGCTTGACAGCCAGAACTTGATTCTCTGGCTCAAAATTTAGAGCCTGCTTTCGCCCTGTCAATGTTTTTATGAATATCTACAAATCGCAAGATCGTAAGGCGCTTGACAGTGAGCAAGAAGACCGAAAGGTTAATACTTCACGAAAGCACTTGTTCAACCTCTGTCACAGCTCAATGCTTCCAGTCTTTTCGAGAAGACTGCCCTGCGTACATACCTGCATAGTGAAATTTCCGAGTGCACAATTTGAGAAACAGGGGAACACTTTCTTTTAAAACTCGTAGTGTAAGCTGCGTGTTTAAAAAACGAAGAGGGCAATGTATATAACAGACAAATTGTCATGGTGATCGACGTATTCCGCTTATACCGGTGGGCTGTTTCTCTCAGACTGGTGCGCACAACCCCGTGAGGATATTAGTATAAGGACCTACGATAAATACAACTTTCCGATTTTTAGCGCAAAGATGAATGTGAAGCGAGTCTCATCAAAAAATATACAGAGATTTACGTCGTACCATGAAAGGGTGCTCCATCGACGGAATAAGAGCATTAGCTTACTGTTAATCGCAATCTTTCCTTGCAACGCAGAAGCGCCTTACTTCCAGTTTCTGCACTCCAGCGCGCTCGACTATCAATGGCAAGAAACATGTTGACAGAAAATGAAAAGACAACGATTCGGGCAAGGGCAACAGAAACACTGATAGCTTTAGAACTTGACGCCAGTCGAGACCCCCAAGCGTCTTCATGGCTGAACAAAGCTCTCCCCGCATCGCGATCTGAGCGATGCCAGTATTTTGATACTGAAGGATTTTTGCACAATCCAGCATTTGCCACAGACTCGGAATGTGCTGCAATGAAAGAACAAATGAGAGACTTGGTGGAATCGTGGGATCCGTCGCAAGCCCTGGACTCATTCGGGACCGACGATAAGCAGAATTCCAAAAGAGGCGACTATTTCCTAGATTCTGCAGACCAAGTGCATCATTTTGTTGAGCCCGACTCTCTAGACGAAGATGGGTTGCGCCTGAAGCCGGAGAATCAATCGGACAAACTCACTGCTCTCAACAAATCAGGTCACGCCCTGCATTTGATGCCAGGGGCATTTCACGACTACTGTACATCCGAAAAGGTTCGGTCGCTTGTTACCGAGATGGGATGGAAGGATCCGGTCGTGCCGCAGAGTATGTACATTTTCAAGCAAGCGCGAACGGGGGGAGTGGTCAATTCACACCAGGACAGCACGTTTTTGTTCACGACTCCTCGACAGTCCTGTCTCGGTCTGTGGCTGGCTTTGGACGATGCAACACTAGACAATGGGTGTCTATGGGTTCGACCTAAATCGCATAACGAGGCCACTCGGAGACAGTATAAACGCAACACCAAATACTTTGGCTTGGAGTCAATCCAAGCCCGAAGCAACGAGTGCACGGGGGATTCTTCCGAGCAAAAATTTCTTATGGAGACACTGCATGACAACAGCACTGATTGGGAAGGTGCTGTTCCCGCAAACGGCTGGCAAGGTTTGCTAGACGAAGGTTTTGTTCCAATTGAATGCAGGACTGGCGATTTGTTAGCCTTTTGTGGCGAACTCGACCATCTTTCACTTGCAAACCAAAGCAGTCGTCCACGACACACATTCCAACTTCATCTGGTCGAAGGTCCAGAGGCGGACGTAATATGGTCTCCTTTCAATTGGCTACAGTATCCAGATGGAAAGACATTCTTGCGATTGCTTGACCCCAGCGTCACTCGACTGTAGCATGTCATTTCAAGTCTTTTAGAAAGAAGACTAAATGATTGGCCTTGCCGACTGGTGATCACGTTTCAGAGCTGTCTCTATCGGTCTAGCATACATGTAAAATAGTTTCGCCAGATGCTTCTGCCTCTCGATTCGTTAAGAATACGATTGGTTTTCATGTACAATATAGGACCCCCAGATATGGTTTGTGATAATCTCGATTTCCTCTCTACAATGAATAACCTCATTCGATTCGTGTATAAAAACTATTCGTAATTTTCACGTATAAAGTCCGACCCCAGATGTAGTTTGTGACAATCAGGTATTGGCTGAGCTCCTCTCTATAATGATCACCTTGCAGACTCGCAATATGCATTTACTACAGTGAGATACAGGATGGGCGGGAAAATCATATTTCTATATTGGCCTTCACAGTCAATAATTTTCTTGTCTATCGGTCAACTAGTCCGCGAGGAAATTTTCGCGAATGTACAGGAGAGCAATGGCGAGAGCATATCAAAACTGCGTTTTCAAGTCCACTTTTATGGTCCGATGCTGACATGGATTTCTCAATCCCGTGTTGATTCCTAGAAAAATAGCTTCTTCGCTGGCGTCTAGAAAATATGAATCTCAATGACCTGCTGAAACGAGGGCTGAGATACACCGATCTTTCGTACTTTGTAACTCGCTCCTGCTCTTTCATCGCGCGGGTCGAGAAGTGGCATGCTCCACCGGGACGAAGCTAAGTCTTCGATTGGATCAAAGTGCAGAGTAAGAATCTTCCCAAGATTTGACTCAGTCCAGTTAGTAGAAGTCTTCATTGACTTAGGCATTGTCACACTGATTACAGTGCCGCCTTTGTTGGATCGTGAGTGAGAGGCCTCCGTCTTCACCTAAACATCTTACACCAGTCGGCATACCATTTTGGAGGCTCTCTTAGAAAATGCACCAGCATGGTGTAAGTATACTGTCCTGAGCACAACAAAATTGTGTTTTCCGGTCCCCTTTTATGGTCCGATGCTGACATGGATTTCTCAATCCCGTGTTGATTTCTAGAAAAACAGCTTCTTCGCTGGCGTCAAGAATTAAGAACCTCGATGACCTGCTGAAACGAGGGCTGATGCAAATCCAATTTTCCTCACTCTGACTTCGTTGAGAAATTTGGCGATGCATCGATTATTGTATTAGCCCATTTTGACGAGCTTCCTGTACTTACAGTTGGGTCGGCTGCTTGGCATGAAACACATGTGAAAGAACAGGAAGTCAACAAGCGCTGAAGCCAGGTGGCCAACAAGCTAAGTTGTCATGGAAGCCGCCAATACGAAGTGCAAATTTTTAATCGTAGTCAAAGTTGGTCAAACTCACATTTCAAACTGCAATGAATTTCGAGATTAGCTAGTGTAAATGACGTAACTATTACGTCAAGCCAGCGACGAAATCGAGATCTATGCGATCTCATTGGTCCACGTGTGTTGTTCTTCGTGGAAGCATGGAAAGTCGTTCCTCATTGCACTATAAATACCAATTTCAGCCATCCGTCTTTGACACAGGAAGACACCCGAATTTCGGCGACAGAAAAGGGGGGAAATCGAATGAGGGTGAAGAAGATCTATTCAGTAGATACTTTTCGTCAAATTCTACGTTACCTTATTCAGGAATGAGCGGTAATTCATCCAGGGGATTTATTTGATTGTAGCATCGATCTTCACTCAAATCAGTGTGTTCTTTCGTTATACATTTGTTCTTTTTGAGGATTTACTGTAGAATTTGCTTGAAATTGAGGTTTTTTGTTTTGCAAAAGATACCTCGGGAGTTGACATCTTCCGGTTTCATTTCAAGGTTACTTCTTCATAGGAGTTCCCTTGTCATAAAAGTGCTGGAGTTCCTTCTGTTTCCTCCTTTCCTCCAAACCAATAGTCCAATTACTTGACTTTCAAATCATGGTGCTCGCAACCTCTGCCAACCCTCGCCAAGCAAGCAACGACGCTAACAGTAAGTTGATCGAGCTCTTTGTAGTTTTTGATTTGTTTCGATCAGTTGGGATGGACGCGTCCGATCGTTTTACAGCGCTCATGACCAGCGAGTTCAATCAGGGAGAGAATGGGATCCAGGTCAGATGAAAACGATTGAAGGGTTTATCACTATGAGGATTGTTCGGTCTCATGTTGCTATTTGGAACTAGAAATCAGTTGTACTTCTTTCCCGCAATGCTCACGGACGCTCCTGTTCGCTAAAAGATACGGAAAGCTGGTCATTTTCAGATCCCATCTTCACTTATTAGACGGTCGATTTGAGTCTTTAAACGAGTTAGTTGGATCCATCCAATAATTTTGTCTGTGGCTTTTATCTCCGCTTTTTCTAACACACGCCGCACTCCCTCCTCTCTTTTCTTACTCTACCGCTCCCTCACAGACGATGGTCGCAGCAAAAATTCGGAAGCATACTGTGAACGTCTTGCACTTAACCTCAACACCGTAAAGGAACTTCCGGTGTCGTGTCGTCAGTACGAAGGCATCGTACAAAAGCTTGAGACCAAGGAGAAGGAATCAGCAGATCCTTTTGCTGGCATGTGGGCAGGATCGGCCGCCAAGGCACGATCCTCCAGAGCGCAAGGACGAGAACATCATGCCAAGATTCAACGCCGCTTGACAACCGGAGCGACTTCGACACGCCGGTTCAGTAAGTTGGAAGAAAAATAAAATCGTCTTTTCTTTTCTGTGTATATTTACTCGGTAGAGTGGCTTTGCTGATGTCTTTTGCTGAACTGCGGGGAGACGTCTGGTATTATTGTTCGGGAGATGACACTGTGTGCGCCTCGCGTTCATATGATACGCACGCTTAAACCGAAAGGTATACCTCGTCTACTTTACCAATAAGACATTTTACGTACAGAAAAAAGGATTTTATGGTCCAGTATTGGATATGTTACTTTGGTTAAAGCAACAGCTAGGATGCCGCGCTATCGGCTAGCAGCGGAAACGGCTGTACGGTCACTTCGAATCGTTGGTCTGATTGGAAGGCTTCCACGTGCTGCCCCACCACAGCCGACGGTGTTCCATCCTCAACCACGCAGCAATGAAAGCATCCCTTCATTTCGCCCACAGTCGTCGCCAGTTCGCAGCCACTCATGTACTCAAAGGCTTCACCAGGATGGAGTACCGGCAGCTTTCCAACAGCCCCTGTTTGTGGAGCGTGTACTCTAACTGGTTCACCGGTCGGTTGGTCGTTCAGCAATTCTTGAATGAGCCAGGTACGTCCCAAAACCTGAATGGCGTGCGCCCCGTGATTCTCGATCCGGATACGGTAGGCAAAACGGGTGCGCCACGGAATAGTGGCCGTCGTTGGATTCCCTCGTCCCATACCAACAACTCCGCTCACGTCTGTCGCCGTGTTGAGTGACTTACCGACACATCGACTCGTGGCGACAATCCTGACATTCTTTTCGTTCGACACCGAGGTCGTTCGTTGCATTTCGCGTAGGTCGTTGAGGTATTGGTAAGCTCGAATGGACCAGGCGGCGCGATACGGGACGTATGTCGGCGTGGCTTCAGTGACTCCATCTGTCGTCTGGGTGGGTGCGTGTCGGAAAACCTGTCGGATGGTCTGACGCAGGGCTTCCGGAGACGCCCACAAGGTTTTGCAACCGCCATCGCCGTATCGGGAGGAGAGACTTAATTCCGGCTGCGTTTCGTTCCAAGTTGAATTCACCCCGTCCAGCCAGTCCGCCATGGCGTCGAATTCATCATCCTCCAGATCTTCATTCCAGTACCAGAAGAGGCGCAAAATGGCCGACGGCGATGCGTCGGTAATATTGGAAAGAATTTGCGAGCCACCGGCGTGGTGGGGGTCTATGGGCTGTTGTATCAGTACGAAAGAGTCTTTTGCACTTTTAGTATCAGAATTTTCGTTTGTTGAAACCAATAACGAGCGATGCAGCTCTTTACATTGGCGTTGCAGAATGCGATAAAAACGAAGCGTAGCAGCACTTTTATTGTAAGTTCCTTTTGCTTTGTCTGGAGCGATGTCAACGCCCCCCGAGGTCGAAAGCATTCGTTTCTGAGCATTTGATATACGCCCAGAGACTACTGCTTCACGGAAAGCAGGGCATGTAGTGGTACCAGCAAAATTATAATAGGACAGCGCAGAAAGGCGAGCCGTACCTTTGACTGGAATCAACCGATGCCACATCTATCCAAGGTAACCTCTTTTTTTGTTGCCAAAGGGTCGAGCGTAATTGCTCCTTGATCTTATTCGGAACGGAACGAAAACTCTGTGCACAATGCAGAGAGTCTGTTTTTAGGCGGTACAGTCTTCACTCCGTTGGAAAGGCAGGCGTGTGTTCTCCCAATTCATCATCATCGTCGCGTCGAGAATCGAGAAACGCAGGTACCACCTATATTGGGCAAGGCGTCTGGGCGTTCTTCATGACTGTGAGGAACTCGATGGGGAATTTCCGGAGGTGAATTCGTTAGAGGTACTGTCGAGATCTGGAGTGCTGACATAATATGTTGCTTGTGCTTAGAAACGGCTCCGTAAAATCACCTTTAAAAATAGTTGGAATAGGGTTTCTGTGTCACAGAGGCACGCAGGCCGGAGACCTTTTATGGCTCTATAATCGGTTTCTTTTAATATCCACGTGGTGCTCTGTTCATTGGCACTACAATATTCGGACTATGATTCCATTCATTGTTGTCCTGTCGCTTGACCGACAATTCCGCTGCGGCGGAAACCATCTAATGCATGGCCATGGCGAAGTCTAACAAAGCACACAAGAGGACTAGTAGTACAGCTTGCAAAGTGCTTTAGAATAAAATAAAGTGAGCACATCATCTGATGTGCACAAGACTAGATGTGATGACCC